>NC_057808.1:493358741-493658741 GCF_018294505.1 Triticum aestivum | reverse complement strand
AAGAGAAAAGAATAAAAAGAAACAAAGAGATCATATTGATTTTATGGAGAGTAATGACTTCACATAGAAAGAGTATGATGATTAAAAGTTGTTGAGAGTTGACAAACATAGCTTTGGTCATCGTTGCAATTAATAGGAAGTAATAAAGAAAGAGAGGTTTCACATATAAATATACTATCTTGGACATCTTTTATGATTGGGAGCACTCATTAAAATATGACATGCTAAAGAGTTGATGTTGGACAAGGAAGACAACGTAATGGGTTATGTTTTCTTATATCTGAGATAAAGTATATTGTCATGGATCATCCAACATGTTGAGTTTGCCTTTCCCCCTCATGCTAGCCAAATTCTTTGCACCAAGTAGAGATACTACTTGTGCTTCCAAATACCCCTAAACCCAGTTTTTGCCATGAGAGTCCACCATATCTACCTATGGATTGAGTAAGATCCTTCAAGTAAGTTGTCATCGGTGCAAGCAATAAAAATTGCTCTCTAAATATGTATGACTGATTGGTGTGGAGGAAATAAGCTTTATACGATCTTGTGATGTGGAAGAAATAAAAGCGACGGACTGCATAATAAAGGTTCATATCACAAGTGGCAATATAAAGTGACGTCCTTTCGCATTAAGATTTTGTGCATCCAACCCTAAAAGCGCATGGCATCCTCTGCTTCCCTCTGCGAAGGGCCTATCTTTTATTATCTTCTACCTTATGCAAGAGTCAAGGTGATCTTCACCTTTCCTTTTTACATTTTATCCTTTGGCAAGCATAGTATGTTGGAAAGATCCTGATATATATATCTAATTGGATGTAAGTTAGCATGAGTTATTATTGTTGACATTACCCTTGAGGTAAAAGGTTGGGAGGCGAAACTATAAGCCCCTATCTTTCTCTGTGTCCGATTAAAACTCCGTAACCACAAGTATTGCGTGAGTGTTAGCAATTGTGAAAGACTAAATGATAGTTGAGTATGTGGACTTGCTGAAAAGCTCTGACATAGACTCTTTCTGATGTTATGATAAATTGCAATTGCTTCAATGACTGAGATTATAGTTTGTTGGTTCTCAATAAAGTTTCTGATTCATACTTTGCATTGTGAATAGATTATTACTTGAGCATAAGAAATCATATGACATTATCCATATATGTTGCTGTTATGAAAATAATCATGATGCCCTCATGTCCATATTTTATTTTATCGACACCTCTACCTCTTAACATGTGGACATATTTATCGTTATCGGCTTCCGCTTGAGGACAAGCGAGGTCTAAGCTTGGGGGAGTTGATACGTCCATTTTGCATCATGCTTTTATATTGATATTTATTGCATTATGGGCTGTTATTACACGTTATATCACAATACTTATGCATATTCTCTCTTATTTTACAAGGTTTACATAAGGAGGGAGAATGCCGGCAGCTGGAATTCTGGGCTGGAAAAGGAGCAAATATTAGAGACCTATTCTGCACAACTCCAAAAGTCCTGAAACTCCACGAAAGTTATTTTTGGAAATAATAAAAAATACTGAGCGGAAGAAATACGTCAGGGGGGCCTCCACCTGTCCACGAGGGTGGGGGCGCGCCCCCCTGCCTCGTGGGCCCCCTGTTGGCCCTCCGGTGCCCATCTTCTGCTATATGAAGTCTTTTGTCTGAAGAAAAATCATAAGCAAGCTTTCAGGACGAGAATCCGCCGCCACGAGGCAGAACCTTGGCGGAACCAATCTAGGGCTCCGGCAGAGCTGTTCTGCCGGGGACACTTCCCTCCGGGAGGGGGAAATCATCGCCATCGTCATCACCAACGCTCCTCTCATCGGGAGAGGGCAATCTCCATCAACATTTTCACCAGCACCATCGCTTCTCAAACCCTAGTTCATCTCTTGTATCCAATTTTTGTCTCTAAGCCTGGGATTGGTACCTGTAGGTTGCTAGTAGTGTTGATTACTCCTTGTAGTTGATGCTAGTTGGTTTATTTGGTGGAAGATCATATGTTCAGATCCTACATGCATATTAATACTCCTCTGATTATGAACATGACTATGCTTTGTGAGTAGTTACGTTTGTTCCTGAGGACATGGGAGAAGTCTTGCTATTAGTAGTCATGTGAATTTGGTATTCGTTCGATATTTTGATGAGATGTGTGTTGTCTATCCTCTAGTGGTGTTATGTGAACATCGACTACATGACATTTCACCATTATTTGGGCTTAGAGGAAGGCATTGGTAAGTAATAAGTAGATGATGGGTTGCTAGAGTGACAGAAGCTTAAACCCTAGTTTATGCGTTGCTTCGTAAGGGGCTGATTTGGATCCATATGTTTCATGCTATGGTTAGGTTTACCTTAATACTTTTGTTGTAGTTGCGGATGCTTGCAATAGAGGTTAATCATAAGTGGGATGTTTTTCCAAGTAAGGACAGCACCCAAGCACCGGTCCACCCACATATCAAATTATCAAAGTACCGAACGCGAATCATATGAACGTGATGAAAACTAGCTTGACGATAATTCCCATGTGTCCTCGGGAGCGCTTTTCTCTATATAAGAGTTTGTCCAGGCTTGTCCTTTGCTATAAAAAGGATTGGGCCACCTTGCTGCACTTTATTTACTTTTGTTACTTGTTGCTCGTTACCAATTATCCTATCACAAAACTATCTGTTACCTATAATTTGAGTGCTTGCAGAGAATACCTTGCTGAAAACCGCTTGTCATTTCCTTCTGCTCCTCGTTGGGTTCGACACTCTTACTTATCGAAATGACTATGATAGATCCCCTATACTTGTGGGTCATCAAGACTCTTTTCTGGCGCCGTTGCCGGGGAGTGAAGCGCCTTTGGTAGGTGGAATTGGGTAAGGAAAAATTTATATAGTGTGCTGAAATTTATTGTCACTTGTTACTATGGAAAGTAATCCTCTGAGGGGCTTGTTCGGGGTATCTTCACCCCGACCAATAGAGCAAAGAGTTGCTCCTCAACCTACTGTACCTACTGAAAATGAAAATGTCTACTTTGAAATTCCTTCGGGTATGTTAGAAAAACTGCTAGCTAATCCTTTTGCAGGAGATGGAACAATGCACCCTGATGAGCACCTATTCTGTGTGCATGAAGTTTGTGGATTATTTAAGCTTGCAGGTATACCCGATGATGTTATTAAGAAGAAGGTCTTCCCTTTATCTTTGAAGGGAGATGCATTGACATGGTATAGGCTATGTGATGATACGGGGTCATGGAACTACAAACGATTGAAATTGGAATTTCATCAGAAGTTTTATCCTATGCATCTTTTTCATCGTGATCGCAATTATATATATAATTTTTGGCCTCGCGAAGGAGAAAGCATTGCTCAAGCTTGGGGGAGGCTTAAATCAATGTTATATTCATGCCCCAATCATGAGCTCCCAAGAGAAACAATTATTCAAAGTTTTTATGCTCGGCTTTCTGATAACAATCGCACCATGCTCGATACTTCTTGTGCTGGCTCTTTTATGATGAAAACTATTGAATTCAAATGGGATTTATTGGAAAGAATTAAACGCAACTCTGAATATTGGGATCTCGACAAAGGTAAGGAGTCAGGTATGACACCTAAGTTTGTAGTGGTGCTTCTATTTGTTAGTGTATGTTTCATCAACTGTTCCCACTATTACAGTAATCTCACTCTCTCAATATGTGTGCCAACAGGGATGCTCGATTTTGGTGGAACTGCACAAAAACTTTGGGTGCTTCATTGCCTCAACTGCTTCCTGCCTTTCCTGTCATTCGCATATCTCGGCTTGCTTCCTTCCTTTCCTATCAGCCGCTTCGCTTATCTCGGCTTCCAGCCAAAGGAAATAGTAATTGATATGCTACCTCACACAGGTTGGTACCGGTCTTTATCCTGATTATTGTGCTGGTCATATGTATTGGTAATTTGGTATTGTGCTACTGTTTACTGATTTCATAAAGGAGTAACTTGGAGCCTGAACTGGCAGGCAAATCATTACATTGGGCAATTTCAGTAGAACTGCACAAAAAGATCAGATGGAGAGATACTTATGCTGTTGCTATGTAGTCCAAAGTTCACTCAGAGAAGCATCGATGTTGACAAGAAGAAGTGCCTATATTCATTCGAGTATTAACCAGCATCAATCATTTGTCAAATCCCAAGTATTAGGAGTGTGAACGCCAAAAATATTGCTTGGCGCATAGCCCGGAAAAACGCAGTCCAGTCTTTGGTCCCAACTTGTGCCTTTTGGTTATCGGCACATATTGTAGCGAACTGTATGGCATGGAGTCTAAAGATTCTAGACAAGTTGGTTGACGCGTATATTCATCTGGCACTTAATCATTCTGCATGCCAGGGATGCTCCATTTCAGTTGAACAGCACAAAAAATTTGGGTGGTTCATTTTATCAACCGCCTCCTTTCTTGTCTACAATGTAGAATATTGGCGAGCTACAGGACCAAGATGAGCTAGTAAACTAGTTGGATGAAAGTAGTGGCCAAGTTGCTCAAACCTCCCTCGGCACGAGGCCACTATTTCGAGAATAAACCTACAAGCAAAGTTCAGATTGTCTGTGCTGCCTCTTATGTACTCGAAAGTTTACTCGTACAAGCATTAATTTTAGCAAGAAGTACCTCTGACTGAACATCATTTACCAGTCTGTACCCTAGGTAATTAAAGTTTGTCCATGGATGATATTGGCTGTGATCTCAATCATTTGGATGCATAAACATACTGAACATGTGTATATCTGAATCTTTTTGTGAATTATCTATGAATATTGTCTTGTGATCTATCAATGATTTGGATGCATAGACATGCTGAACTTGTGTATATATGAATCTTTTGAGCTGTTGATTGTGAATGTTGGCTATGAATATGAACGTGTCCTGTGAACCTGAGTTTGATACGAATCCTTACCTTTTCTGTTGTACTTGTGTGTGAACTTGTTAGTATGTCTACTGTGGGATTTGTGACGTGTGGGTGTCAACGGCACACCTTCTTCCAGAGAAGAATTGCACCTGCTTGTTAGGTTAGCAACGGCGCATCAACTCTTTTTAATCTTTTTGCTCTGTCTTCCCCCTCCCCCACTCAACCCTTGCCGTAATGTTTTCGGACTCAAAACAAACATAGTACTGCGTTGTTTTTGGGGCTTGATGAAAAATCGAGTGCTGCTTTCTGTACGTCCATTTCGTCCCTAGTTTAATCCAGTTCACTCCATCCCCCAACCGGCAGCACGGGACGGAAGTTTATTTCCCCCTCGCGCCTGCCGGGGGATTGATGAAGCGCGGCATCGAATCCAACACCGGTGATGGCTGCTTGTTCAAGTGATTTTCAGATAAGGAACTGCATGTTTGAGATGCAGAGCATTTAAATCAACAAGCACTTTTCAAACATGGATAACAAAATGTTGGAAATTTTATTCATGGTAAAAAATGGAACTAACAACAAGTTAACATCATGCTGATCAACATTCATGTATAGCACATCTTCATATGATGCAAAGTCAAAAAGATATGCTATTTTCAAAATGGCAAGACAATGTTGAGTGTGCGAAAAACTGGGTAAACTAGGGACAAAATTTTGGCAAGTGTTAGATATTTTTTTCAACTGCACCAGTTGGAATCGAACCCGGGCAGTACAACTTTTGGGTGAGAGGGCTACAGCCACTGGGCTAGTGCGGTATGTTTGAAAGAATGAAGGCGTCTTCCCCGGCTCCGGTTCTTTCCCGTCCGTGTGCGCTCGCCGTGGCACCGCCGTATGCCGTTGTCAACATGCTCAACAAACGAGAGGAATCCGGAGAGGACTATACGCCGAGAGACTGACAGTGGGGACCCACCAGGTCCAAGCCGTACGCAAGCAAGTGCCCCATTGGAAAAAAGCTTCCTCCTAATTGTATACTGACGTTAGGGCCCACGGGTTTGTCAACCTTAGTCAATAAACGAAATAAATTTCCAACGATGACTATCATCGGGGAGCTTTTTTTCTGGGGTATCGGGGATCTTTTTGTTGTTGTTGCGGGAAAGGGGTATCGGGGATCTAGCTGGTATCATTTTTTTCCAGAGGGCGAACAAGTATCAGCTAGGCCGAGGTTTTGTTTTTTAACATGCATAGCCCATGACATACGAAGACAGTGGTTTCAACTTATTTTTTGAGGTCCATCATGTACGTACCGGCCTATGGGCCTCCCAGCGTAGGTTTTACTTTTTCGTAAAGATCGGCAGCCCGATGTATTCTTTTAGTTAAACGCAAATCTCTGTTCTTTTTGTCTATATATAAGAATAATAATGATGTCTCCAATTTATGTTTTCCTTTCTAACCACATTATATATATTTATATTATTACTATTATCGTATATTTAATAGAGACTTATATATACATTATAAAAACATCCCACGTGTTATTAACTTATAAAAGTAAATGTTTAACAGAAGTTGGCAAGGAAAATCCTGGTTGTTTTTGACTCACAGGCAAGGAAAATCCTGGTGATTGCGTACAAAAGCTTGCGAAGATTTTAAGGACCAATGTAATAATAACGCGCTCATTTTTGTTTTAAGTAATAACTCGCTAATTTTTTGATTTTATAAATAAAATATGTGTCGCTCCGGTTTATTTTTTATATTAATTCTCCTTCTAACCTAACATTATATATAGAACGAGCCCAGCTAATTCGTGTATTTCAAGAAAGTGAAAATGGGCTGGGATTTCTTAGAAAATATTAAATGGGCCGCATTGACGCGAAATTATTTGTTCACCCAGCCCAGCAAATGGACTGTAAATTCTAGAAAACATGGGTTAAATATATGCCACTATTTTTGCAGGCTAACATGTGGGCCAATAGGTCAAAGCCTACGCAGGGTGTTGTCAACTTGGTCAACAAATGATTATGACATCCACAACCATTGGATTTATATCCAACGGCTGGCATGCACCTTCAATCTCTCGTCTTCTTCCTCCAGCGCCGCTGGGACCGCCTGCTCCGGCCTCCGGCGGCTCTGCTTAGCACGCATCGCTGCGAAGCGCTACCCCACCGCCGGCCAGGCTATCGCTCCACCCCTCCACACCTCCTGTTATTCTCCACCGACTGCAGCCCCACACTGCACCAGAACCAGTTATAACCCTTGTACTCCTCTCAATCTGCGACTCCACTACCGCGTCTTCCCATCTCCGGCTCGTTCCCGTCCGGGGCCTCGCCGTCGTCCACCGCCTCGCTGCGCTCGGCGCGCCGTGGTTAACAAACAAGAGTGATCAGAAGAGGACTATACGTGGAGAGCCTGACGGCTGGGACCCACGAGGTCCATGGTCGCACGCAAGGAAAGTTCCTCCTTATTAAGCTGAAAAAATATTTCCCCCCTGACAGCTGGACCCACCGGCTGTATCTTCGCACGGAAGGAAGTGCCTCCTTGTTATGCGAAAAAACTATTCCTCCCGATGACAGTTGGGACCCGGCGGATTTGGTGAAGGACTTGTGGGCCTACTAAGCTGACGTGTACGTAGGGCTTTGTCAACTTAATCAACAAATGATTCTAGCAGCTGGACCGTTGGATGTTAATCCAACAGCATTGCTCCTTCTTCAACCTCTGTTCTTGCTCCTGTCTCCCGTGGGTGGCAGTGCTGTCGCGCACCCGAACCAGTCAAGTTTCCCACTCTTCTCCATCTGCGACTCCACTACCGCGTCTTCCCCATCTCCGGGTCGTTCCAGTCTGGGGCCTCGCCATCGTCCACCGGATTTGGTGCGCTCGGCACGGTGTGGTCAACATGGTCAGCAAACGAGAGTCATCAGAAGATGACTGTACGTGAGAGGCTGACAGTAGGGACGCACCACGCCCATGGACGCATGCATGCAACTGCATTATTTTTTCCCTGAAAAATAATGTTTTCTCCCCCTGACAACTGGGACCCACCAGCTACATCTTTGCACGCAAGGAAGTGCGTCCTTATTACAGGCAAAAAAATGATTCCCCCTGACAGCTGGGACCCAGCAGCTATATCTTCGCATGCGAGGAAGTGCGTCCTTATCCTCCCTGACAGCTGGGACCCACCCGGCCGAAGTGTACGTACTGTTGTCTGTCTTGTCGCAAACGTGTACGTACATACTGGTCGATCGGTCGTTCTGCAACGATGAACCGTGGCCGAGTAAGTAGCGGTACATGCCATAGTAGAGCCCCCCACGTAGCAGTTCAGGTTGTCCCTTCTAAAACGTGTACACGTACATACAGCCACACGCCAAAAAATACGTCAATGTACGTACATACGAGCGGGGTCTCAAACGCCTACTCGCGCATACGTACGACCAGGGCTCGTGTACATGGCTGGGTCGGAATGGAGAAACTGCGTCGTCGTGTTCATCGGGAGCCAAAAGGCTTGGATGGAACAACCGATCGAAACGAGGCCTGGCGTACCGCAGAACGGAGGAAACGGCCTTGTGTTCGACCGCCTACGGTTGAAACAGGATCCTGTTCACCGGGAGGGGTGTGGCGTACCACAATACGGAGGAAACGGACTTCTCTTCGACCTCCTACACTCGAAATGGGGTCCCGTTGATCGGAAAGGGTGTGGCGTACCGCAAAACGGAGGAAACGGACTTGTGTTGGAGTGCTACGGTCGAAATAGGGGTCCTGTTCATCAGGAGGGGTGTGGCGTACCGCAAAACGAGACTCCAGGGCTACTGTTCATCTCCACCGTCGACCTCCTCCAACCTCCACGGGCTACTGTTCATCCACCGTCGACCTCCTCCAGCCTCCACCTGCAACTGTTCATCCATGGGCTCCTGTTCATCCAGCCTCCACCGCTCCTCCACCGGCTACTGTTCAACCAGCCCTCTCCACGGGGTCCTGTTCAACCACCCCTCCACGGTCTACTGTTCATCCAGCCCTCCACGGGGTCCTGTTCATCCACCCCCAACCGGCTCGATCGATTGGGGTCCTGTTCATCTAGCGGCAACGGCCTCTACTACCATGGGGTCCTGTTCATCCAACCCCCACCGGGAACTGTTCATCCAACCCCCCCCCCCCCCAACAACGCTCACTGTTCATCAAGAGGCAGCAGGTTCAACCGGCTTCAGTTAGCAGCAGTAGCGAAGGAATCGCTCGATCGGGTTCAGTTAAGAGCCAGATTGATCGATCGCTCGGGTTCAGTAACGTCTAGCCTGCAGTGCAATCGCTCGGGTTCAGTAGGAGCGAATGCCTCGCTCGGGTTCAGTTAGATCCCAATGCCTTGCACCCACGCGCGTACGTGTACGAGAGAAACACGCATCGCTCGGCCTCGACCACCCACCGTAACCGGGAACTCCCCAATATTTTCCTCGCCCTCGCTTGTACCACGGTTTTTTCCGTCATGGACGGCCCAAAGAATGTCATGCAGCTGCGTCTCCGGCCCACCCAGGACAAAAAGCCCATTTTCCCATTTTCTGTCATAAGTAGGAGCCCACCACATCTATGATGATACCGGGTTTTGTCATAATTATCGTCATAGAAGTGTCATAAGCATGACCGGAAAAAAATTCGTTCGGCCCAAAATGTCACGGATGTGTCTTTTTTTTGTAGTGCTTCTTTGTCGTCTGCTAGTTGACGGCAAAGATCTGACTGATGGCAAATTCTATGTTTCCAGTAGTTCATCTTTCTTTTCCATAAGATATTTTATAGCAGCATCATCAGTGTGAACAATAACTTTAGAGTCAACAATGTAAGATCTAAACTTATTACAAGCAAACACCACTGCTAGAAATTCTTTTTCAGTAGTAGCATACTATCCTTGTGCACTGTCTAGAGTTTTACTAGCATAATGGATAACATTTAGTTTCTTATCAACTCTTTGTCCTAGAACAGCACCAACAACATAATCACTAGCATCACACATAATTTTAAAAGGCAAGTACCAACCAGGTGGTTGAACAATAGGTGCGGAAATTAAGTCTTTCTTGAGTGTTTCGAAGGATTCTAAACAATCATCATCAAAAACAAAAGGAATATCCTTTTGCAAAAGATTTGTAAGAGGCCTAGAAATTTTAGAAAAGTCTTTGATGAATCTCCTATAGAAACCAGCATGACCAAGGAAACTACAAATACCTTTGATATCTTTAGGACATGGCATATTCTCAATTGCATCAACCTTAGCTTTGTCCACCTCAATACCTCTTTCAAAAAATTTATGGCCCAAAACAATACCTTTGTTAACCATAAAGTGGCACTTCCCCCAATTCAAGACAAGATTTGTTTGCTCACATCTCTGCAAAACTCGATCAAGATTGCTTAAACAATCATCAAAAGACTTCCCATAAACAAAAAAATCCATCCATGAAAACCTCAACAATCTTTTCACAAAAGTTAGAGGATATAGCAGTCATACATCTTTGAAAGGAACCAGGTGCATTGCATAAACCAAAAGGCATACATCTATAAGCATAAGTTCCAAAATGACAAGTAAAAGTGGTCTTTTCTTGATCAGGTTGAGAAACAGGTATTTGTGAAAAACCAGAATATCCATCAAGGAAGCAAAAATGTGTGTGCTTAGATTATCATTCTAGCATTTGATCAATAAAAGGCAGTGGGTAATGATCTTTGATACATCTCCAACGTATCTATAATTTTTGATTGTTCCATGCTATTATATTATCTGTTTTGGATGTTTAATGGGCTTTATTATACACTTTTATATTATTTTTGGGACTAACCTACTAACCAAAGGCCCAGTGCAAATTGTTGTTTTTTTGCCTATTTCAGTGTTTGGCAGAAAAGGAATATCAAACGGAATCCAAACGGAATGAAACCTTCGGGAGAGTTATTTTTGGAACAAACGCAATCCAGGAGACTTGGAGTGGACGTCAATGAAGCAACAAGGCGGCCACGATGCAGGGAGGCGCGCCCCCACCTTTGTGGGCCCCTCGTGGCTCCACCGACCTCCTTCCTTCGCCTATATATACTCATATACCCTGAAAACATCCGAGAGCACCACGAAACCCTATTTCCACCGCCGCAACCTTCTGTACCCATGAGATCCCATCTTGGGGCCTTTTCCGGCGCACCACCGGAGGGGGAATCGATCACGGAGGGCTTCTACATCAACACCATAGCCTCTCCGATGATGTGTGAGTAGTTTACCACAGACCTTCGGGTCCATAGTTATTAGCTAGATGGCTTCTTCTCTCTCTTTGGATCTCAATACAAAGTTCTCCTCGATTCTCTTGGAGATCTATTTGATGTAATTCTTTTTGTGGTGTGTTTGTCGAGATCTGATGAATTGTGGGTTTATGATCAAGATTATCTATGAACAATATTTCATTCTTCTCTGAATTCTTATATGTATGATTTGTTATCTTTGCAAGTCTCTTCGAATATCAGTTTGGTTTGGCCTACTAGATTGATCTTTCTTGCAATGGGAGATGTGCTTAGCTTTGGGTTCAATCTTGCGGTGTCCTTTCCCAGTGACAGCAGGGGCAGCAAGGCACGTATTGTATTGTTGCCATCGAGGATAAAAAGATGGGGTTTATATCATATTGCTTGAGTTTATCCCTCTACATCATGTCATCTTGCCTAATGCGTTACTCTGTTCTTATGAACTTAATACTCTAGATGCATGCTGGATAGCGGTTGATGTGTGGAGTAATAGTAGTAGATGCAGAATCATTTCGGTCTACTTGTCACGGACGTGATGCCTATATACACGATCATGCCTAGATATTCTCATAACTATGCGCTTTTCTATCAATTGCTCGACAGTAATTTGTTCACCCACCATAGAATTTGCTATCTTGAGAGAAGCCACTAGTGAAACCTATGTCCCCCGGGTCTATCTTCCATCATATTATTTTCATATCAATTTACTATTTCTTCCACCGTTTATTTTGCAATCCTTAATTTCCAATCTATATCATAAAAATACCAAAAACATTCATCTTATTATCTCTATCAGATCTCACTTTTGCAAGTGGTCGTGAAGGGATTGACAACCCCTTTATCGCGTTGGTTGCAAGGTTCTTATTTGTTTGTGCAGGTACAAGGTGACTTGCGTGTAACCTCCTACTGGATTGATACCTTGGTTCTCAAAAATTGAGGGAAATACTTACGCTACTTTGCTGCATCACCCTTTCCTCTTCAAGGGAAAACCAACGCATGCTCAAGAGGTAGCAATCTTTTCTAGTTGCTTTGTTTAATTTTCTAAAATCAATTACCATTCTATAGCTTGTAACAATTCTTTGTGGAATAAGTTCATTCTTATCATTAGGAACAACAGTAATACCTCCCTTCTTAGGGACACAATGAACATGACTTACCCATCTACTATTAGCTATAGGATAGATTATACCTGCTTACAGAAGTTTTAATATTTCCGTTCTTACCACTTCTTTCATCTTAGGATTTAACCGGCGTTGGTGATCAACAACGGGTTTAGCATCAGGTTCCATATTAATCTTATGCTGACATAGAGTGGGACTAATGCCCTTAAGATCATCAAGAGTATATCCAATAGCAGCTCGGTGCTTCCTTAGAACTTTCAATAATCTTTCTTCTTCATGTTCTAAAAGGTTAGCACTAATAATAACAGATATATCTTCTTCTCATCGAGATAAGCATATTTCAAAGTGTCTAGCAATTGTTTTAATTCAAACACAGGATCACCTTTAGGTGGAGGAGGACCTCCTAGAGTTTCAATAGGCAAATTGTCTTTAAGCAGAGGACGTTGTTTAAAAAAATCTTATCTATTTCATTTCTTTCATGCATATGCAAGTCATTTTCATGGTCTAGCAAATATTGTTCTAGTGGATCAGTAGGAGGTACAACAATAGAAGCAAGACCAATTATTTCATCCTTACTAAGCAATTCTTTCTTATGATGCTTTCTACTAAACTTGGAGAAATTAAACTCATGAGACTCATCACCAAAACTAACACCGACAGTTTGTTTCTCACAATCTATTTTAGCATTAGCGGTGTTCAAGAAAGGTCTACCAAAGATAATGGGGCAAAAGTCATCTTGTGGGGAACCAAGAACAAGAAAATCAGTAGGGTATTTTATTTTCCCACACAAGACTTCAACATCTCTAACAATCCCAAGTGGTGTGATGGTGTCTCTATTAGCAAGTTTAATAGTAACATCTATGTCTTCTATTTCAGCGGGTGCTATGTCATTCATAATTTCTTGATATAAGGTAAAAGGAATAGCACTCACGCTAGCACCTATGTCGCATAAACCATGATAATACTGATCTCCTATTTTAACTGAGACAGCAGGCATGCCAACAACGGGTCTATGATTATCCTTTTTATCGGGTTTGGCAATTCTAGCAGCTTCATCACAGAAGTAAATAGCATGCCCATCTATATTTTCTTCCAGGATATCTTTAACCATAGCAACACTAGGTTCTACCTTGATTTGTTCAGCTGGTTTAGGTGTTCTAATATAAATTTTGTTGACCACAGTTGAAACTTTAGCATGTTCCTTCATCCTAACAGAGAAAGGTGGTTTCTCAATATAAGCAGTAGGAACAACTGGATCAACATTATAAATAATATTTTCATCTTTAACTATTACCGGTTCTTTAATTTCTTCTTTGATAGGTGGGTGATACTTAAACCACTTCTCCTTAGGGAGATCAACATGAGTAGCAAAAGATTCACAAAAGGAGGCTACTATCTCAGAGTCAAGTCATATTTAGTGCTAAACTTTTGAAAAGCATCGGTATTCATAAAAGATTTAACACAATCATACTTGAGTTTAATACCTGACTCTTTACCTTCGTCGAGTTCCCAATCTTCAGAGTTGCGTTTAATTCTTTCCAAACGATCCCACTGGAATTCAATAGTCTTCTTCATAAAGGAACCAGTACAAGAAGTATCGAGCATGGATCGATCATTATGGTAAAGCCGAGCATAAAAGTTCTGAATAATAATTTCTCTTGAGAGCTCATGATTGGGGCATGAATATAACATTGACTTAAGCCTCCCCAAGCTAGAGCGATACTTTCTCCTTCACGAGGCCAAAAATTATATATATAATTCTGATCACGATGAACTAGATGCATAGGATAAGTTTTTTGGTGAAAATCCAATTTCAATTGATTCCAATTCTAAGATCCAATATCATCTCATAGCCTATACCATGCCAATGCTTTTCCCTTCAAAGATAAAGGGAAAACCTTCTTCTTAGTTTCATCTCCGCGTCAACCTGCAAGCTTAAATAATCCACAGATTTCTTCCACATATATCAAGTGCATATCAGGATGTTCAGTTCCATCTCCTGCATAAGGATTAGCTAGCAGTTGTTCTATCATACCCGAAGGAATTTCATATTCAATATTTTTAGTAGGTGCAGTAGGTTGAGGGGTAACTAATTGTGGTTCCAGTCGAGGTGAAGATACCCCAAACAAACCCCTCAAAGGATTGTTCTCCATAGTAACAAGTGACAATAAATTTCAGCACGTAGTAATAATTTTTCCTTACCGATTTCCACTTACCAAGAGCGCTTCACTCCCCGGAAACGGTGCTAGAAAAGAGCCTTGATGACCCACAAGTATATGGGATCAATTGTAGCCTTTTGATAAGTAAGAGTGTCGAACCCAACGAGGAGCAGAAGGAAATGACAAGTGGTTTCTAGTAAGGTAATGTCTGCAAACGCTAAAATTGTAAGTAACAGAGTAGTTTGATAGCAAGATAATTTGTAACGAGCAAGTAACGGTAATAGTAACAAAAGTGCAAAAAGGTAGCTCAATCCTTTTGAGGCAAAGGACATGCCAAAACGGTCTCTTATAATAAGCAAAGCGTTCTTGAGGGTACACGGGAATTTCATCTAGTCACTTTCATCATGTTGATTCGATTCGTGTTTGCTACTTTGATAATTTGATATGTTGGTGGACCGGTGCTTAGGTGCTGTTCTTAATTGAACAAACCTCCTACTTATTATTAACCCCCTCGCAAGCATCCGCAACTATGAGAAAAGTATTAAGAATAAATTCTAACCATAGCATTAAACTTTTGGATCCAATCGGTCCCTTACAGAATAGCGCATAAACTAGGGTTTAAGCTTCTGTCACTCTCGCAACCCATCATCTAATAACTCCTCCACAATGCATTCCTTAGGCCCAAATATGGTGAAGTGTCATGTAGTCGACGTTCACATGACACCACTAAGGGAATCACAACATACATATTATCAAAATATCGAACACATATCAATTTCACATGATTACTTGCAACAAGATTTCTCCCGTGACCTCAAGAACAAAAGTAACTACTCACAAATGATAATCATGCTCAAGATCAGAGGGGTATTGAATAGCATATTGGATCTGAACATATAATCTTCCACCAAATAAACCATATAGTAATCAACTACAAGATGTAATCAACACTACTAGTCACCCACAGGTACCAATCTGAGGTTCCGGTACAAAGATTGAACACAAGAGATGAACTAGGTTTTGAGAGGAGATGGTGCTGTTGAAGATCCCTCCCCAAGATGGGAGAGTTGTTGGTGATGATGATGACGATGATTTCCCCCTCCGGGAGGGAAGTTCCCCCGATGGAACCGTTCCGCTGGAGGGCAAAAGTGCTCCTGCCCAAGTTCCGCCTCGAGACAGCGGCGCTCCATCCCGAAAGTACTCTCCTTATTTTTTCTAGGTCAAAATGACTTATATACCAGAAGAGGGGTACCGGAGGTGCGCTGGGCTGAGCACAACCCACCAGGGCGCGCTTGGGGGGCCAAGCGCACCCTGGTGTCTTGTGCTCACCAGGTGCCCCCCTCCGGTAGTTATTTGCTCCAGTATTTCTTATTTATTCCATAAAAATTCCTTGTGAAGTTTCATCTCATTTGGAGTTGTGCAGAATGGGTAGCCTGACGTAGCTTTTCCAGGTCCAGATTTCCAGCTGCCGGAATTCTCCCTCTTTGTGTGAACCTTGCATATTATGAGAGAAAAGGCATTCGAATTACTCCAAAAAGCATTATTATGCATAAAAAATTATAAATAACAGTAGGTAAACATGATGCAAAATGGACGTATTAGAATCAAACTTCTCATAGTATTCAATGCACTTTATATGAAAGTTTTTATTATATCCCTCTTGGATGCCAATCATATTAGGACTAAATTTATAACCAAAGCAAATTACCATGTTGTTTAAAGACTCTCAAAATAATATAAGTGAAGCATGAGAGTTTATTAATTTCTATAAAATAAAACCACCGCCGTGCTCTAAAAAGATATAAGTGAAGCACTAGAGCAAAATTGCCTAGCTCAAAAGATATAAGTGAAGCACATAGAGTATTCTAATAAATCACGATTCATGCGTGTGCCTCTCAAAAGGTGTGTACAGCAAGTATGATTGTGGCAAACTAAAAAGCAAAGACTCAAATCATACAAGACGCTCCAAGCAAAACACATATCATGTGGTGAATAAAAATATAGTCTCAAGTAAAGTTACCGATAGACGAAGACGAAAGAGGGGATGCCATCCAGGGCATCCCCAAGTTTAGGCTCTTGGTTGTCCTTGAATATTACCTTGGGGTGCCTTGGGCATCCCCAAGATTAGGCTCTTGCCACTCCTTATTCCATAGTCCATCAAATCCTTACCCAAAACTTGAAAACTTCACAACACAAAACTCAACAGAAAATCTCATAAGCTCCGTTAGTATAATCTATACTACTATATAGTGTACCAGTAACACAACATATGAGCCGTTGGATGTCTACAATCAAGGGCTCTCATTGATTGTCTCAAACTCAGTGAAACGTGGCACCATACATGCCTTTGGATCTTTCAATCCTGCGGCCAATAGTTCAAGGATTCGCAGGAGGACTCCCAATGCCCTGCCATCGTACCCACACTCTAGAATCCACCATGCCTTACCTTCGTACCATACCCACACTCCAGAACCCACCATGTCCTACCATGGGACCCACACTCTAGAACTTTCTTACGATTGTAGCTAGGTGGACTCAGAGTACATGCATGGGGCTGTGTTAAAAAAATGGTACAACATGGTTGTAGCCCGGACAATGAGGGAGAGAATTTTAAAATTGGTAAAAGTGTCTCGGCAAGCCCACATGTCTATCTAGGCTAGCACATACATATATCAGGCCTTTCCTTTTTCTTACCCATGACAATAGCGATTGCAATCAGAGGCACAAATGTATGAACAACGTATGGAGAATTACTACTATGTATTGTGTTGAACTGAATGTTTTGAGTCGATCTACATAAATATATGAACAACGTGTTTCACTATTTTTAAGCGCAATGTGTAACTTTTTGTGTGGGAACACTCTTTTTATACGTTGAACTGGATGTTTGAAGTCGATCTAGATGCCCTTGTGGCAGAGTATAAACAAAATAATAAGGAAAATTATGAAAATGTTCTGAAATGGCAGAAGGAAACTATAAAAATGAGAACGTGGAAATTTATTATTACTTCAAACTTCTTATTTCCCTTTCATTTATTGATAAATTATTTTGAATTTAAAATTTGAGAAATTGTAGGATTTCAAAGCACATCTGGAACATCTTTTTAAAAGGATTTTTTTTGCATAATAAGCTCCACGAATTTTCTATAGGATTTGAACAATATATCGTCATTTGAACACTCACTTAACTGACTTGGCGTTGCACCCATACATATTAGACTGACGTGCAGAGCACGTGCAAATTACTAGTAAGAAAATAAATCACCACCTTTCATACTGTTGTGAACTCATTCTTTATTTATATTGGTGTAATATCTATTGTATTCCAACTTATCCATGGTTCATACCCCCTGATACTACCCATAGAATCATCAAAATAAGCAAACAACACATAGAAAAGAGAATCTGTCAAAAACAGAGCAGTCTGTAGCAATGTTGGGGATATCGCTTATCGGGAACTTAACGGTTGACCCATGATAAGGGGTAAATCGGCCAGTTTATCGGCATATCGGCCGATTTACTGCCATATCGGCTGATTTATCGGCCGATTTATCTTATCGGTCAAACAACGGTAAGCGATAAATCGGACGATTTATCGGAATATCGGAAGATATCTTGAACAGTGGTCTGTAGTAATCTGGATAGTTCAAACACTTATGTAACTCCAAAAATTCAGAAAATTAGGAAAACAGCGGCAATTTGTATATAATTCTTGTGTAAAAAATTCAGAATTTTATCACGCTTCTGTGAGTTTTTAAAAATTATGGGACTGGGTGCAAAAGTTTCTGTTTTTCAGCAAGATCAAATCAACTATCACCATAAGCTATCCCAAAGGTCTTACTTGGCACAAACACTAATTAAAACACAAAACCACATCTAACCAGAGGCTAGATGAATTATTTATTGCAAAACAGAACCTAAAAAGCAAAAACAAAAAATAAAATTGGGTTGCCACCCAATAAGCGCTATTGTTTAACGCCCTTAGCTAGGCATAAAACACGAATAGATCTAGGTATAATTGTAGTAATGATAAGGCAAATCTCAAAAACTCATCTCATACTCCCTTCGTTCAGCAGCAAGTTTTCTTTGTGGTAAGCAAAAGTAATCAAAAGGGCTAAATTTAATGGGATAAGAATCCCCAAGATCAAGCTCTGCCCTTCATATTGTATAGCCAACTTATCATTGTAAGAGTTCTTTTGGCAAAAATTCATGAGCTTGTGTCCAAGAGAGAAACCCAATCCATTGTTTTGTATAGCAAAATTATCATTAAGCTCAGAAATTTTATCAAGTAAAACATCGGTAGGGACCCTCTTTCTTAAATTTTCATTATAAGCAACATGATCTAGAGATCATAAACGCATTATGTCCTCTGGGTTGAAGTGAATTCCCTCTATGGGAGGACGTCCACCATCTACTTTATAATGAACGAAAATTTCACTAGCTTCTTTCATAATAAATCTAAACTCATGTGCTAGAAATATAGTGGCGGCCCGCTTAACAGAAGAATGCTCAATATTAGAAAACTCTAGAAAAATCCTTTGTATGGATGGATGCATATGAACAAATTGTCTTTCGAGTTCAACTACGAGCAAAGATATAGCATCCGCAAGACTACTAGTTTCATGGAGAATAGATCCACCTAACGTGGGTAACGCACCGGCACAAGTAAAGAAATCTTGAATAACCCTTTTTCCAATAATATTGCCGCTACCTATGCGAAGTTTTTTAGTGTCCAAGATAGTAGATTCTTCATGAGGATTAGTATTAGCAAAAGCATCAAAGTTTCCCCCATCGTTACTACTATAGTTTTCAGCGATAACCTCTCCAATTTCAGACATGGTGGCAGCAAACGAACAACCCAAAAGGCAAATGAAGAAGACAAACGGAAGAGGGGCGAAGAAAAGGAAAATCTTTTCGAAAATCATTTTAGAAGTGGGGGAGAGGAAAACGAGAGGCGAATGGCGAATAATGTAATGCAAGAGATGAGAGTTTATGATGGGTACTTGGTATGTCTTGACTTGGCGTAGATCTCCCCGGCAACGGCGCCAAAAATTGGCAAGTTGACGAGAGACGAGTCTTGATTTGGCGTAAATCTCCCCGGCAACGGCGCCAGAAATTCTTCCTACTACTTCTTGAGCTTGCGTTGGTTTTTCCCTTGAAAAGGAAAGCGTGATGCAGCAAAGTAGAGATAAGTATTTCCCTCAGTTTGAGAACCAAGGTATCAATCCAGTAGGAGACAACGCACAAATCACCGAATACCTGCACAAACAATCAAACAACTTGCACCCAACACGATAAAGGGGTTGTCAATCCCTTCACGGTTACTTGCAAAAGTGAGATCTGATAGAGATAGATAAACAATAAGGTAAATATTTTTGGTATTTTTGGTTTATAGATCAGAAAGTAAAAGATTGCAAAAAAGAGTAGATCAGAAACTAATATTGTAGGTTGGAAACTTATATGATGGAAAATAGACCCGGTGGCCATAGGTTTCACTACAGGCTTCTCTCAAGATAGCAAATAATACGGTGGGTGAACAAATTACTGCCGAGCAATTGATAGAAAAGCGCAAAGTTATGATGGTATATAAGGCAATGATCATGAATATAGGCATCATGTCCGTGTCAAGTAGACCGGAACGATTCTGCATCTACTACTATTACTCCACACATCGACCGCTATCCAGCATGCATCTAGAGTATTAAGTTCATAAAGAATGGAGTAATGCATGAAGTAAGATGACATGATGTACAGGAATTAACTCAAGCAATATGATGAAAACCCCATCTTTTTATCCTCGATGGCAACGTGCCTTGTTGCCCCTACTGTCACTGGGAAGGACACCGCAAGATTGAACCCAAAGCTAAGCACTTCTCCCATTGCAAGAAAAACCAATCTAGTTGGCCAAACCAAATCGATAGTTCGAAGAGAATTACAAAGATATCAAATCATGCATAAAAGAATTCAGAGAAGATTCAAATAATATCCATAGATAAGCTGATCATAAATCCACAATTCATCGGATCTCGGCAAACACACCGCCAAAAAGTATTACATCGAATAGATCTCCAAGAACATCGAGGAGAACATGATATTGAGAATCAAAGAGAGAGAAGAAGCCATCTAGCTACTAGCTATGGACCCGTAGGTGTGTTGTAAACTACTCACGCTTCATCGGAAGGGCAATAGAGTTGATGTAGAAGCCCTCCGTGATCGAATCCCCCTCCGGCAGGGTGCCGGAAAAGGTCCCTAGATGGGATCTCACGGGTACAAAAGGTTGCAGCGGTGGAAAAGTGTTTTCGTGGATGCCTCTGGTGGTTTAGGGATATATGGGAATATATAGGCGAAAGAATTAGGTCAGGAGGTGCATGGGGGGCCCACAAGGGTGGCGGGTGCGCCCTACCCCCTGGGCGCGCCCTCCATCCTTGTGGCCGCCTCGTGGCTCCTCCGACTTCATCTTCAAGTCTTCTAGTCCAAGAAAAATCATCGCGAAGGTTTTATTCCGTTTGGTATTCCTTTTCTGCGAAACTCAAAAATAGGGAAAAAACAGGAACAGGCACTGGGCTATAGGTTAGTCCCAAAAATAATATAAAATAGCATATTAATGCATATAAAACATCCAAAACAGATAATATAATAGCATGGAACAATAAAAAATTATAGATACGTTGGAGACGTATCATTGCACCTGCTGAGATGGAAGATATTGATGTTACTATTAAGCTTGCCAATAGAGATACTATATCACCAATTGGTATTGTTAGAGATGTTGAAGTCTTGTGTGGGAAAATAAAATACCCTACTGATTTTCTTGTTCTTGGTTCCCCACAAGATGATTTTTGTCCCATTATATTTGGTAGACCTTTCTTGAACACTGTCAATGCTAAGATAGATTGTGAGAAAAAAATTGTTACGGTAACTTTTGGGGTTGCGTCTCATGATTTTAATTTCTCTAAATTTTGTAGACAACCCCATGGTGAATAATTGCCTAGTAAGGATGGAAATATTGGTCTTGCTTCTATTATCGTGCCTCCTGCCGATCCTTTAGAACAATATCTGCTAGACCATGAAAATGATATGTTTATGAATGAAAGAAACAAATTAGATGAAATATTCTTTATCCAAATGCCTATTTTGAAACACAATTTTGTCTGTTGAAATCCTTGGGGATCCTCCGCCACCCAAGGGTGATCCCGTGTTTGAGCTTAAACAATTACCTGATGCCTTGAAATATGCTTATCTTGATGAAAAGAGGATATATCCTAATATTATTAGTACTAACCTTTCAGAACATGAAGAAAAGAAATTATTGAAAACTCTGAAGAAGCATCGTGCCACTATTGGATATACTCTTGATGATCTTAAGGGCATTAGCCCCACTCCATGTCAGCACAAAATTAATATGGAGCCTGATGCTAAACCAGTTGTTGATCATCAACGACGGTTAAATCCTAAGATGAAAGAAGTGGTAAGAAGTGAAATACTAAAGCTTCTGGAGGCAGGTATAATTTATCCTATTGCTGATAGTAGATGGGTAAGTCCCGTTCACTGTGTCCCTAAGAAGGTAGGTATTACTGTTGTTCCTAATGATCAGAATGAATTGGTCCCACAAAGAATTGTTACAGGTTATAGGATGGTAATTTATTTTTGCAAATTAAACAAAGCTACTAGAAAAGATCATTATCCTCTACCTTTTATTGATCAAATGCTAGAAAGACTATCCAGACATACACATTTCTTCTTTCTAGATGGTTATTCTGGTTTTTCTCAAATACCTATGTCAAAAGAGGATAAAGAAAAAACCACTTCACTTTCCCTTTCGGTACTTTTGCTTAGATACGTATGCCTTTTGGTTTATACAATGCACCTGCTACCTTTCAAAGATTTACGACTGCTATATTCTCTCACTTCTCTGAAAAGATTGTTGAGGTTTTCATCGATGATTTCTTCATTTACGGAACTTCTTTTGATGATTGCTTAAGCAAACTTGATCGAGTTTCGCAGAGATGTGAAGAAACTAATCTTGTTTTGAATTGGGAGAAGTGCCACTTTATGGTTAATGAAAGTATTGTCTTAGGGCATAAAATTTCTGAAAGAGATATTGAAGTAGATAAAGCCAAAGTAGATGCTATTGAAAAGATGACGTGTCCTAAAGATATCAAAGGTATTAGAAGTTTCCTTGGTCATGCTGGTTTATATAGGAGGTTTATTAAGGACTTCTCTGAAATTTCTAGGCCTCTCACTAATCTCTTGCAAAAAAGGTTCCTTTTGTTTTTGATGATGATTGTGTAGAAGCATTTGAAATACTTAAGAAAGCCTTGATTTCTGCACCTATTGTTCAACCACCTGATTGGAATTTACCCTTTGAAATCATGTGTGTGATGCTAGTGATTATGCTATTGGTGCTGTTCTGGGACAAAGAGTTGATAAGAAATTGAATGTTATTCATTATGCCACTAAAACTCTAGACAGTGCCCAGAGAAATTATGCTACTAATGAAAAAGAGTTTTTAGCAGTTCTATTTGCTTCTGATAAGTTCAGATCTTATATTGTTGATTCCAAAGTAACTGTTCACACTGATCATGCTGCTATTAAATATCTTATGGAAAAGAAAGATGCTAAACCTAGACTTATTAGATGGGTTCTCTTGCTGCAAGAATTTGACCTGCATATTATTGATAGAAAGGGAGCTGAGAACCCAGTTGTAGACAACTTGTCTAGGTTAGAAAATGTTCTTGATGACCCACTACCTATTGACGATAGTTTTCCGGATGAACAATTAGTTGTCACAAATGCTTCTCGTAGTGCTCCATGGTATGCCGACTATGCTAATTACATTGTTGCTAAATTTATACCACCTAGTTTCACATACCAGCAAAAGGAAAAGTTCTTCTATGATTTAAGACATTTCTTTTGGGATGACCCACACCTTTATAAAGAAGGAGTAGATGGTGTTATTAAACGTTGTGTACCTGAGCATGAAAAGGAACAGATCCTACGCAAGTATCACTCCGAGGCCTACGGAGGACACCATGCTGGAGATAGAACTACACACAAGGTATTACAATCTGGCTTTTATTGGCCTACTCTCTTCAAGGATGCTCGTAAGTTTGTCTTGTCTTGTGATGAATGTCAAGGGATTGGCAATATTAGTAGACGTCAGGAAATGCCTATTAAATCACTTGTTATTGAACCATTTGATGTTTGGGGCTTTGATTATATGGGACTTTTTCCTTCCTCTAATGGGTATACACATATTTTAGTTGCTGTTTATTACGTTACTAAGTGGATAGAAGCTATTCCAACTAGTAGTGCTGATCATAACACTTCTATTAAGATGCTTAAAGAATTTATTTTTCCGAGGTTTGGAGTCCCTAGATATTTGATGATTGATGGTGGTTCACATTTTATTCATGGTGCTTTCCGTAAAATGCTTGCTAAATATGATGTCAACCATAGAATTGCATCTCCTTATCACCCTCGGTCTAGTGGTCAAGTAGAATTGAGAAATAGAGAGATTAAATTGATTTTGCAAAACAATGTTAATAGATCTAGAAAGAATTGGTCTAAGAAACTTGATGATGCATTATGGGCTTATATAACTGCTTATAAAAACCCTATGGGCATGTCTCCGTATAAAATGGTTTACGGAAAAGCATGTCACTTACCTCTTGAACTAGAACATAAAGCTTATTGGGAAATCAAAGAGCTAAATTATGATTTCAAACTTGCCTGTGAAAAGAGGTTATTTGACATAAGCTCACTTGATGAATGGAGAACCCAAGCCTATGAGAATGCCAATTTGTTTAAAGAAAAAGTTAAAATATTGCATGACAAAAGGATATAAAAGCATGAATTTAATGTAGGTGATCATGTCTTGCTATACAACTCTCGTTTAAGATTTTTTGCAGGAAAGCTTCTCTCTAAGTGGGAAGGTCCTTACATTATCGAGGAGGTTTATTGTTCCGGTGCCATCAAGACCAACAACGCCGAAGGCACTTACCTGAAGGTGGTAAACGGTCAAAGGATCAAACATTATATTTCAGGTACCCCCATAAATGTTGAAACCAATATTATTAATACCATAACACCGGAGGAGTACATAAGGGAGACTTTTCAGAACGATTCAGACTCCGAAAAGGAATAGGTATGTGGTACGGTAAGTAAATCGACTCCAAAACGTTTCCAATGGCAATTTTTCTCAGTTTTGGAATATTTAAAAAATTAGGAAAATTAAAAGTAGTCCGAAGAGTGCACGAGGAAGCAACAAGGTAGGGGGGCGCGCCCTACCCCCTGAGCGCGCCCATGTGCCTTGTGGCCACCTCGTGTGCCCTCCGGACTCTGTTTTCTTGCACAACACTTCTTTTGATCAGTAAAAATTCATTATATAATCTCCCGAAGGTTTTGACCACCGTACCATGATGAAATCCACTGTTCTTATTTCGAGCTGTTTTTGGACAGATCTAGATCTCAATGACGTCCGCAAGTGCTCCGAAGGACATGTTCATCGAGAAGATCATCAATCCCTACCTCGCGGAGGTGCTGCAACACCCTCAAACCATCAAGATGCATGAGGGGTGCTGCACATCCGCGATGTTCAAGGGCCAAAGAAGACTGGAAGCATGGAGACAAGGCTCGAAGCAATGGAGCAACAAGTCTTCAAGTGCCAAGGGATGGTGGAACGCGGACTCAATGACAATCACTCCATGATCGTGCAATTTACCCGTGACCACAAGTTGGATGCAAGAACATCGGAGAGGCCATCTTCAAGCTTCACGAGAAAATCGAGCATCTCCAAGCCCAGATCTATGACCTGCAAAACCAAAAATGTGAGTATGAATACAGATTTAAGAGGATGAGTTTGGCTGTAGATTTGAGGATCCCGGAGACTCGTTCATCTTTCTATGATGGTGAACCTATGCCTTGGAAGATGGAGGACAAGCCTACAACATCATCAACTCTATCATCACCACCTTCGAAGAAAGAGATCTAAATACATGGGTATGGGCACTCCCCTTGGCTACTGCCAAGCTTGGGGGAGGTGCCCCGGTATCGTATCACCATCACACCTTTACCTTTATCGTTCTTCTTAGTTCGATCATTTTGGTTATATCTTGATCTAGTAGAATAAAGTTTTTAGTATGATCTAGCTTTGAGTTTTGTTTTGAGATCATATAATGGTCTTATGGGGAGTGATGACTTCACATATAAAGAGTATGATGAATAAAAGTTGTTGAGAGTTGACAAACATAGTTTTGGTCATTGTTGCAATTAATAGGAAGTAATAAAGAAAGAGAGGTTTCACATATAAATACATTATCTTGGACATCTTTTGTGATTGTGAGCACTCATTAAAATATGACATGCTAAAAGGTTGATGTTGGACAAGGAAGACAACATAATGGGTTATGTTTTCTTATATCCAAATAGAAGTTATATTGTCATGGATCCTCCGACATGTTGAGCTTGCTTTTCCCTCTTATGCTAGCCAAATCCTTTGCACCAAGTAGAGATACTACCTGTGCATCCAAACATCCCTTAACCCAGTTTTGCCATGAGAGTCCACCATACCTACCTATGGATTGAGTAAGATCCTTCAAGTAAGTTGTCATCGGTGCAAGCAATAAAAATTGCTCTCTAAATATGTATGATCTTTTAGTGTGGAGAAAATAAGCTTTATACGAACTTGTGATATATGGGAGAAATAAAAGCGACGGACTGCATAATAAAGTTCTTTATCACAAGCGGCAATATGAAGTGACGTTCTTTTGCATTAAGATTTTGTGCATCCAACCCTAAAAGCGCATGACAACCTCTGCTTCCCTCTGCGAAGGGCGTGTCTTTTATTTTTACCTCTTACCCTTACAAGAGTCATGGTGATCTTCACCCTTTTCTTTTTACACTTTTTCTTTTTTAGCAAGCACTATGTGTTGGAGAAAGATCCAAATATATATATCCACTCGGATGTAGGCTATCATAAAGCATTATTGTTGACATTACCCTTGAGGTAAAAGGTTGGGAGGCGAAACTATAAGCCCCTATCTTTCTCTGTGTCCAACTGGGGCTTTAAAGTCATAAGTATCGCGTGAGTGTTAACAATTGTGAAAGATTAAAAGATCATTGAGTATGTAGACCTGCTACACAAAAGCTCTTACATTGACTCTTTTCCGATGTTATGATAAATTGCAATTGCTTCAATGACTAAGATCATAGTTTGTTAGTTTTCAATGAAGTTTTTGATTCATACTTTACCTTGTGAATGAATTGTTACTTTAGCATAAGAAATTATATGATAATATATGTTGTTGTTCTAAAGATGATCATGATGCCTTCATGTCCGTATTTTATTTTTATCAACACCTCTATCTCTAAACATGTGGACATATTTATTGATTTCGGCTTCCGCTTGAGGACAAGCGAGGTCTAAGCTTGGGGGAGTTGATACGTCCATTTTGCATCATGCTTTTATATTGATATTTATTGCATTATGGGCTGTTATTACACATTATGGCACAATACTTATGCCCTTTCTCTCTTATTTTACAAGGTTTACACAAAGAGGGAGAATGCTGGCAGCTGGAATTCTGGACTGGAAAGGAGCAAATCTGAGAGATCTATTCTGCACAACTCCAAAAGTCCTGAAATTTTACGAAGAATTATTTTGGAATATATAAAAAATATTGGGCGAAGAAAGTACCAGAGGGGACCCACCAGGTAGCCACAAGGGTGGTGGGTGCACCCCTGGCTTGTGGGCCACCTGGCAGGCCTCTGGTGCCCATCTTCTGCTATATGATGTCTTTTGACCTGGAAAAAAATCAAGAGGAAGCTTTCGGGACGAAGCGCCGCCGTCTCGAGGCGGAACCTGGGCAGAAGCAATCTAGGGCTCCGGCGGAGCTGATCTGTCGGGGAAACTTCCCTCCCGGAGGGGGAAATCGAAGCCATTGTCATCACCAACGATCCTCTCATCGAGAGGGGGTCAATCTCCATCAACATCTTCACCAGCACCATCTCCTCTCAAACCCTAGTTCATCTCTTGTATCCGATCTTTGTCTCAAAACCTCAGATTGGTACCTATGGGTTGCTAGTAGTGTTGATTACTCCTTGTAGTTGATGCTAGTTGGTTTATTCTGTGCAAGATCGTATGTTCAGATCCTTAATGCTATTCAATACCCCTTTGATTATGAACATGAATATGCTTTGTGAGTAGTTACGTTTGTTCCTGAGGACATGGGAGAAGTCTTGTTATAAGTAATCATGTGAATTTGGTATTCGTTCGATATTTTGATGAGATGTATGTTATCTCTCCTCTAGTGGTGTTATGTGAATGTCGACTACATGACACTTCACCATGATTTGGCCCTAGGGGAAGGCATTGGGAAGTAATAAGTAGATGATGGGTTGCTAGAGTGACAGAAGCTTAAACCCTAGTTCATGCGTTGTTTCGTAAGGGGCTGATTTGGATCCATATGTTTCATGCTATGGTTAGATTTATCTTAATTCTTCTTTCATAGTTGCGGATGCTTGCGAGAGGGGTTAATCATAAGTGGGAGGCTTGTCCAAGTAAGGATAGCACCGAAGCACCGGTCCACCCACATATCAAATTATCAAAGTAACAAACGCGAATCATATAAGCATGATGAAAACTAACTTGACAATAATTCCCATGTGTCCTCGGGAGCGCTTTGCATTATATAAGAGTTCGTCTAGGCTTGTCCTTTGCTACAAAAAGGATTGGACCACCTTGCTGCACCTTTGTTACACTTGTTACTTGTTACCCGCTACGAATTATCTTATCACAAAACTATCTATTACCGATAATTTCAGTGCTTGCAGAGAATACCTTGCTAAAAATTGCTTGTCATTTCCTTCTGCTCCTCGTTGGGTTCGACACTCTTACTTACCGAAAGGACTACGATAGATCCCCTAACTTGTGGGTCATCAGTTCCCCTAGAACCCAAATCAAGGTGTCCAAGCTGCCCAAAGAGAGACGCCAGAAGCAGACCCGCACGCAACGGAGGCCCTACCACCCAAGCACCGTCGCCGGCAGCGGCAAGACATAACGCCGGACGAGAGATGTTGGACGAAGGCGCTGAACCACGAAGAAGGCCGAAAATGGCAGCACCATACACCAGTCAAGGATAGGAATCGCCGGACCACCGGCGTCGAGAAGGATACCGATCCCTTTACACCAATGGCCGGGACCAACCACACCAGGGACAGAGCAGGCGCCGGAGATGTAGCCTGGCCACACCGTCATCAAACCACCGCCACCTCCACCACCGCTTGAGCAGCCCCCGAACGACGCCTTCAGGAAGGAGCACGCCACCACGGTGTCGTCGTCGCTTGGAACAGAGGGTTTGAGGCTTTCACCTGAGCTCCTGGGAGGGATGGAAGGAAGGGGATCCTCTCCGAAGCCTCCAACAAGGGGAACAACACCCAAAGGCACCGCCTTCGGAGTGGCCGCTGCGCCGGCCAAGGGATTCCCCCGGATCCACTTCCAGCCATCAGATCCGCAAAGCTAGCACTCAAGATCGGCAGCCGAAGCCACCAGGGGCTGGATCCGCTGCAGATCGGGGTTGAGAAAGAACATCTCCATGGCGACCAGAAACCAGCGGGAGGCTGCCGCAGCAGCCGACGCCCACCACCTTCATGCCGCCCACACGATCGGGTAGTTGACCCACCAGCACCCGCCGACACCGGCCGCCGCACAGGCCGCACCGCACGCCACCACCCAGGGCCGCCGCCCTGGAAGCCGAGGCCCTCCACCCGAGATGAAGACGAAAGGATCCCCACCGCCAGCTTCACCTGTACCACGCGGCCACGCCGGTGGGCACCTGGGCGGCGGCAGAAAGGAGAGAAGTGAAGGGGGACGAGGTGGAGGAGCTAGAGTTTGCCCCCGAGTCGTCTCAGAGGCGGGGGCGCGGGGGAGATAGAGATAATGAGTCGGACTTGACGGAATGACGTCTGTTCTTCTCCGCTCCAGTTCAGTACAACTTCAGGCCTATTCAGATGCTACATGGGCTAGCGATCCCTCATATTGCCGTTCATTTTCTGCTTATTGTGTTTTTCTTGGTGGTTCTCTTATTGCCTAGAAGACGAAGAAACATACTGCATTTCCCGTTCAACAGATGTTGAGTTGCATGTTGTGGCTCTTTTGACGGTAGAGATGACTTAGTTACAGTAGTTACTTCAGGAGTTTGATGTTTCTGTCACTAGACGTACTCTGTTATTGTCTGACACCACATGCTCTATTAGTATTGCACGCGGCCCTGTGAAGTATGAGCTCACCAAACATATTGGCGTTGATACTTTTTTGTGCGCGCTAGTGTGTAGGATCATGATATTGCTCTTTAGTATGTGTCTTTGAAGATACAGTTGACGGGTTACTTTACGAAAACTCAGAGTATAACACAATATGGCTTCTATCTCTTCAAATTTAATATTGTTGGTCCACCATCAGTTTAGGGGAAGGGAGAGGTTAGAGTTATATATTTAGTCGTGTTCCTCTTTGTCTTTTCTATTTTACAAGGAGGTTTATGCATATTTTACCATATGTACATACTGCATATTTCCTAACAACCCGATTCTGAAATAAGCCCGTCACAAGTCACCTCACTTCTACTCCCTTCATTTCATAATATAGTGCGTCCACGCTTTTCGAGATTTAAATTTAATCATAAATTTAACCAAAGAGGTCGACTGCGGCGGGAGCAAAAATTATACCACTAAATTCGTATCGAAATAGCGAACTTAGTGGTATAATTTTTTGCTCCCGCCGTAGTCGGTCTCGCTGGTTAAATTTATGGTCAAACTTAAATTTCGAAAAGCGCGGGCGCACTACATTATGAAACAGAGGGAATACTGGTGATGCAGCACAGCGCTGGTTAACCTCATGGTGACCAGAAACAAGAACATTAGTGATCATTATTTTGATCCCTTCAAAGTACTCCTTTTTTTCTTTTTATACTCCACCAAAACATACCTTGGGACTCTGGTCTTGTTTGTCTTTGCTAATTCTCGGTGTGTTTTTGTGTGCACGCGTTGATTTTGGCTGTGTGCTTCCTAATGACTACGCAAAGGTTAAAAGTGTGCTTATTGTGTTTGAATCCTCTCGATGTTTTATTGTAAGCTAGTAATAAAATTCATGATTTGTCGAAAAAACCCTAAACGAGAACAAAAGCAAACAAACCTGGGCTGACAGTGTGTCATCTTCAGATCAATTGTGACCTTTCCCGTCCTTTTGATCTCTCGTATATTACTACCGATTGGCTGATGCTCCTGCGGCAGCAGAAAAGTCCACGAGAAGCTAGCGTACCGCCTCGGTCAGTTCCGCCGGACGCCTGTCTGGACCGGAGAGTGTACACGCACCGTCACCGAACACCAATCTCGCGCCCCTTGACATCCAGGTAGCGATCGAAATCGCGCTGTAAAAAGGGCCTCCGTCTGTCTTCCCTGCGCGCACTTGGTGGGTTGCGTAGAGCGATGGGGTCGCTGGGGAAGGACGCGGCTGCGGCGGCGGAGCGGGTGGTGCTGGCGGTGAACGGCGCGCGGCACGAGGCAGCCGGCGTTGACCCGTCGACGACGCTGCTGGAGTTCCTCCGCACGCGCACGCCCGTCAGGGGGCCCAAGCTCGGCTGCGGCGAAGGTGAGCACCCGTCCACCACTCAATTCATATCCGCTCGTTTTAATTTTTCCTTCAGTGGTTCGTTCCGATGGGAATACGCGGATCGAGGCAGCTCGACCGAACCAACGTCACAGATGATGGTTCATCATCCTTCACAGCTCGAACCAACTATGGATCTCGGTATTGACTTTTCAGCCAGCTCAACACTCACAGACGATCGGACTGACCGCTGCTCTTTTATTTCCATATTTTTCCTTAATAATAAAGCACGGATTGACTTTGTCGGGTTCACCATCACAATAGCTTCTTCCCGTGATTTTACGCTTTCAGTTTAAATTTAAAACATATTCGAGGTGGTATTTTTCACATCTACCGTCAAAAGTTTCGTACGTCGTCGTCCGCGTACGTGGTCTGGAGCTTCGTAAGTCTCATGGGCCAGAATTTAAGTTTCTGTTATGGGCCGCTACCAAAATAGTTGCTCCATGTGATAAAATTTTGTACTCCTTTTTTAATCAATAGTCCCACCCTGCTCTTTTAGATCACATCTTAGCAACTTAAATACGTTCTCAAATTGCATGAATCAAACAGGCCAAAGCAGGAAAAAAGACGAGACCTGCAGCATATATGCATCATCAGCATATATGCATACATGCATGCAGAGACAGAGTGGCCGTCGGTGCTGGAGCTTGAGCGACGGAAAAAAGGGGAGCAACGGCGACTTGGCAGATGAGCGGGGGAGGGTACGGGGGGATGTTGGAGATGCCCTAAGAATTAGGCAATAATCTAAATAATTAAGAGAAAAGCAAAATCATTAATTGTGTAGTTTTTGCTGATATACATTTTGACCTTGGCGTGCGTCTCTATGTCGCCGTTGGGTGGCACTTTTCGGATTCTGGCATGCCGCATTGATGAATGTTTATATGGACACATAAAATCTCTCACCCGTTGCAACGCACGGGCATATGTGCTAGTAATAATAATGTTGATTTGAATTTTCCGAAATGTGAAGACATAATCTGGCCAATCAGGCAAGTTCACGCGTATAATTTCAAGTAGGAGTATATAATTCGACTTTGTAGTTCAGTGGTAGTAATTTTTTTTCCCTCAAGTTTAATTTGACTTTTTTTAAGAATGAATTTTAATTTAGCTTTACCTACTATCAAATAACGACTAGTCGACCACCAACGATATTGTATAACAGTTGGCGGAAATAACCTTGCCCAACACGTTATTTTCAGTACACCCGGCCTAGCGATGGCATTGAGATATATCACTATTTTCTTAACTTTTATCTAAGATTACATATACTCAGCAAGAGCAAGCAATGCTACATTCTTGGACAAGGGTGGAAACCGCGATAATACTACACACACGCGCAAAACAGACGGACTTTCACGGACCCTGCCGCCTGGCCTTCACTAATTGGGCCCCCCTGATTTTAAGTCGTGGGCCCGCCTCACTCTATCAAATCTAAGCCAATCATATCCTAACCACCCCGTAAAACCAAGTAAAGCCTCCGTGTGTGTAGCATCTCTCTGGAAACAATTAAGAGGAAGATTACATAGCATTGCCCGTAACAGCCCGTAGGTGTAGGATTATTGGCCACTCAGCTCAGGCATGACAGAGACAAAAGGATCAAAAAGGATACCTTGCCGTTGTACTTTTCCCATAGTGGAGCAATCATACACCCATCCAAAACCATTGGACCATGACTCTCTTATTTGTCAATGTTACTTTTTCATGTTTGGTGATCAGGCCCCATCCATGTTCAACTACCGATGTTACTAGTTTACTAAAAACTTTGGCGCTTGTTTCTGTTCGCCACATAGCGAAATTGTGTAAGAGCATCTCTAGCAGACCCCTTAAAGTGGTCAAACCCGTAAAAAAAGTGTTTACAGTTTCATTCGGAAAAACGGCGTCTAGCAGATCCCATAAAACTCGTTCGGCCCTTAAACTTTTTAAAGGGTACTAAAAATTCATCCGCGAAAACCTCATATGTATAGTTTCGAAGACAGTATACAGTTCAACCCGCAAACCGATCAAACCTCGTCGGAGCAGACGTGTCGCCGTCGAACTGGCTAGAATCTACCAGGAACTCATCGGAATCCGTCGTCACCCGTCGGAAGAAGCCACCACCGGTCCGAATTGCGGCCAGCTCGACCTCCACTGCCCGGGCGAGGCCGTCCACGGGCAGGGCGAAATAGGCCACCGGTGGCCCGAATCAGGGCGGGCGGCTCCGGAGAAGGGCGGGGGAGGGGGGAGGGGCTCGCGCGGCCACACTGGGGAGCGTGCGCACAGCGGCGGGCGGTGTCGCGCTCAATCAGGGACGGGCAGGCGCGCTAGGGAGCGCACGGTCGGGGCGGGCGGCGCCGAGGCAAGGCACGCCGTGACCAGAGACGAGCTCTGTCGGGACGAGAGGAAAAAGGAAAAAAAGGCTATAGTAGGATTATACCTGGCCATACCTCGGGCCGGGCCAGGCTTCGGGCCGGGCCTAGCCAAGCCCGACGCAAAAAACCCAGGCCCGAGCCCGGCCCGGCCCGGGCGTCGGGCCTGTTTTTTGGGCCCGAGCCCGGCCCGAACACGTAAAAGCCCGTCCGGCTTCGGGCCGGCCCGGCCCGTCCTTCAGGAAAACGCGAAAACGATGGGCCCGGGCCCGGCCCGGCCCGGTCTTCGGGCTCAAAATCTAGGCGGGCTTTTTCGGGCCGGGCTGCCCGTGGCCAGGACTAAGTGGGATACACTTTCATTTACGAAGTCTGCTCTGTCCGGGGTAATTTCGCTCCGTAAAATGCCCCTTATCGGTTTGCGGGTCAACTTTTGCTCGTATCACCTTTGGCAGATGCTTTATATTGATATTTATATATAGATTCACATAACTTGACACTGTACAGAAATAGCCCAACAAACGGGGTAACTAGTGGGACCAAGTGCTTTGCAATTGCCTTGGCTTTTAGTTTTTTTGTAGGGAATCGCCTTGCTTTCTACTCCAGTATTTAAGTACTATATCTTCTCCAACTTGTTCTTTTACCTAGGAAAAGGTAAATAATCCTAAAAAAGAAAAAGGTAAATAAAATAAGGACGTGACTAGATGGCGCATGTGTGTTATCAGATTTTCGAGTAAACACGTATGGAAAGTTTATCCTTTGTATCCTCTAACGTGCACAAAACATAAACGGTAATTTTACCTGGTGAACGAACGTTCTGTGCAAGGGGGATGACAAGCCAACCATCTTTGCTAGCAGTTTTAGTTGTAAAAAATGAGATCAAACGAGGGTAGTTTAAAAATTGCCTTCTCGGGGGTTTCTTTTGAAAAAAATGACAACTCTTCCCACTTCATCACAACTAAAACTGTCATCGAACTGCTCGCATGTGCCACCTCCTCTCACGAACATTCGCCAGTTAGGAGGGCCCAAAATAAAAGGGGGTCTTCTGCATGTAGAAATTTCCCTATATGGTTGCTTCCTCACATGCAAAGATTCGATGTAATTTTGAAATTTTGTAATTACATATGCATGTCTCTGGCATCATGTATTTTTGTATGTATCTGATGATTTTACTACTACCCCATGTGTTGTTCCTGCGTGCGCCTCGGAAAATGAAAGTGCCTGTGCGCTCATATTTTCTTTGCGATAAACAATAGTACTCGAAACAAAAGGTTATACTTTGCTAATTAAATACACAATTAGGCAATTTTAGCCACAGCAGTGCTATACACACGATGCAGGCAGACGATTTATGGACGATAGCACATATCAATGCGTCCATTCATATTATCAAAGTGGAGCGGACGGCAAGATTGACATCATGCAGCTGTCGTGCATGTAGTGCGTCGTTTTTATAGTAGTTTCGTTTTAGCCAAAAGGTTATATACAAGTTTGTACTATCAATTTTGTTGGCGGGTATTTTTTGTACTATCATTTTGGGTAGACATGAACAATTGATTGCACATTTTGCACCAACCGGTGATTTGATGGATCTTAATCGGTAGGATCACTTCACTCTCCAGTGTTTGTATCCTTGCTGTTTACATTTAGGTTGTAGCCTAGTGGCAAGGTGGGCAGTGGCTCACCCTGCGACCAGGGTTTGAACCTCGTCGGGGTTGATTTTTCTGGTGCCTCTCTCAGGTGGGATTCTTCTATAAAACTAGTGTCCATGTTTTTTTTTTTACTTTTACATTTACGGACAACCGTTGTCTTCAGCCTGAAATTCTGTGAGATTTTATCTTCAGTTTCGGTCGATTCTAACTGAAATTAACAAATCCCTCAAAAAAAAAAACTGAAATGAACTAACAACGTGTGTTAACGTTGCTGCGTGCATGCATGCAGGTGGATGCGGCGCATGCGTGGTCCTCATTTCCAAGTACAACCCGGCCACCGACGAGGTGACCGAGCACTCGGCGAGCTCCTGCCTGACGCTCGTCGGCAGCCTAAACCACTGCTCGGTCACCACCAGCGAGGGCATCGGCAACACCCGCCATGGCTACCACCCTGTCCAGCAGCGCCTCGCCGGCTTCCACGCTTCCCAGTGCGGCTTCTGCACCCCCGGCATGTGCATGTCCATCTTCTCCGCCCTTGTCAAGGCCGACAAGCCCGACGGCCCTGCCCCGCCAACGGGATTCTCCAAGCTCACCTGCTCCGAGGCCGAGCACGCCGTCTCCGGCAACCTATGCCGCTGCACTGGCTACCGGCCCATCCTCGACACCTGCAAGAGCTTCGCCGCTGACGTTGACCTCGAGGATCTCGGCCTCAACTCGTTCTGGAAGAAAGGCACTGACCGCGCCGACGTCGGCAAGCTGCCGGAATACTCTAGCGGCGCCGTCTGCACCTTCCCTGAGTTCCTAAAGTCTGAGATCAAGGGTCAAATGAACGATATTCCAGCGGCGATCGCCGGCCAAGACGGCTGGTACCATCCCAAGAGCATCGAGGAGCTTCATAGCCTCTTTGATTCCAACTGGTTCGACGAAAACTCGGTCAAGATCGTGGCGTCCAATACCGGCGCCGGAGTTTACAAGGATCAAGACCTGTACGATAAGTACATCGACATCCAAGGGATCCCGGAGCTTTCAGTCATCGACAGGAGCAGCAAGGGGTTGGAGATCGGGGCAGCCGTGTCCATCTCCAAAGTCATCGAGGTCTTCTCCGATGGCACTCCGGTGTTCACAAAGATCGCCGGTCACCTCAGCAAGGTTGCCTCGCCGTTCGTCCGGAACACGGCGACTGTCGGCGGGAACGTGATCATGGCACAGCGGCTGCAGTTTCCGTCGGATATCGCCACCGTTCTTCTCGCCGCGGGTTCGACGGTCACAGTCCAGACGGCTTCCAAGATGTTGCGCCTGACGATGGAGGAGTTCTTGGAGCAGCCTCCCTGTGATGCCAAGACCATACTGCTCAGCATATTTGTCCCGGATTGGGGTTCAGACAATGTCATCTTCGAGACCTCTCGTGCATCCCCGAGACCGTTCGGCAATGCTGTCTCCTTTGTGAATTCTGCATTCCTGGCAAGGACTTCAGGGCAGCTCGTAATTGAGGATATCTGCCTCGCATTCGGCGCTTACGGTGTCGATCACGCCACCCGGGCTCGGAAAGTTGAGGAATTCCTGAAGGGGAAATCAGTGAGTGCAGCGGTGATACTTGAAGCAGTTCAGTTGCTGAAAGATGTTATCTCGCCGTCAAAAGGCACCACACACCCTGAGTACAGAGTCAGCTTGGCTGTCAGTTTCTTATTCAGTTTCCTTTCTTCACTTGGTAACAACCTGAATGAACCGGCGAATGCTATTGCTCCCAATGGGTCATGTGCTAATGGCCCCGAGAAGCATGGTACTGTTGGAAGCGACGACTTGCCGGTTCGCTCAAGGCAAGAACTAGTTTTCAGTGATGAATACAAACCTGTCGGCAAGCCTATCACGAAAGCCGGGGCGGAGCTGCAAGCTTCTGGTATATTCCTACAACTCTTATTCCAATGTTTTATTTAGCTTACAAGTATTTCCTTCAATTGATTTGTACTCTTCAATTACAAGTGTTAGTTTTTTTATATATAGCTCATCATTCATGCCGAATGGTTAAGAAGTGCTTACTAGTACTTGACAGTGTTAGTAAGCATTGTTTATACTAATACTTTCTTCTACATACTTCAAGATCATTTGGGAGTTCTTTTTGTTCATCTTCAGTACACTGGTTCAATCAATGTTGAGCCATCTCATATGCTTTATTCCTGAATATATTTCTTCAAAAAGAAAAATGTTGGCACATCTAAATTCTATCCTGAAACATGGCTTGACAATATTCTCGCTTGTTTCCAATTTTGTTGGCCCCTGTAGTTTCTATTCTTTTTTTTTTTTGAGCAGTCAATGGGGGGCGATCACCCACCTGAACTCAGTTTTGTATTGATAATAAAAGACAGCGGGTCGGTAAATACACAGCTCTGCAGAGTCGAGAGAGGGCATAGTCTACGCGGGAGGGGGCCCGGACCACCCACAAGCGGAGGTGCTCCTGGATCGAGTGCCGCAAGTCAAGATCCAAAACCCGGATGTTATTGAACACCATCCGGTTCCGGGTCTTCCAGACAACCCAAAGGACACGACACATCGTCGTGCTGAGAAGCGGACAACTCCAGGAAGGGTGACAGGCGGTGAAGGCACGCCAAACGTTTTCCACACGGCGAATGACGGGCATACCGTGGCGGCCGAGGACGTGCGCCCACATTGGTTGTAAGCGGGGGCACTCGAGGAATAGGTGCATGATTGTCTCAGGCCGCCCGGGGCAAAAGGGGCAGTAGTCATGCTCGAGGAAGCCGATCCGATGAAGGAAGTCCCGCGTACGAGTGTTACCATGCCGTATAACCAGGCGAACACCTTGACCTTGACGGGCATGAAGCCATCCCAATTGAGATCATGCAGGGGGAGCTCATGGCCGGAGAGTTTGATCATGCGGTACACCGCACTCGCCTTGAACCAAAGGCTCCCACCCCAAGCTAGGATCCGCTCATCATCAACCGCGGAGAGCTGGACGTGGTTAACAGCTGATCGAACCAAGGAGACTTCCAAACCTACAGTTCTAGACAAACGGTCATGCACGGGGACTGCATCAGCACCAAGCTAACCAAAGTCCCCCAGGGTTGCATCGAGGCGGAGACAGTGTGAGTAAGCCGCGGGGAGAGCAGCCGCCAAATGACCCAACGAGGTCCAGTTGTCATGCCAGATGGAGGTGTGCTCTCCATTGCCAAACCTCATCGACGTAAGCGAACGATAGAGCGGGACAAGGGAGGCAAAAACTTTCCAAGTGGGGGTAGAGGCCGCTGGTCGATCACCCAGGTACCAGCGTCGAACCCAAACGGTCCACGGGTTACATACACCACTGAAGATTTTATGAACCATTTTGGCCAGAACATGGCCCTACGGGGGCGGTCCATCTTGGCCATAGTGCCCTTGGAGAGGGGGAGCACCGACATGGCATGGGTAGGGATCGCGGAGAGCACCGCAGAAGTGGGTGTCAAATGACCCCCTTGGTCGACGAAACGCGTGCGCCATCCAGGGATGCGCCGCTCAATCTTGGTCGGCAAGAAGTCCAGGGCGCTAGCAGGTAACTTCATATGGGAGAGAGGTAAGCCGAGGTACGTCTGGGGGAACATCGACAGTGGGCAGCCAAGCTCAGCAGCCAGGCGGGTGGCACGGGCGGGGTCCACGTTCACCGGAACAAAGGTGCTTTTGTGAAAGTTGATGGACAGCTCCGTGGCGGCAGAGAATGCATCCAGAATAGACTTGAGCCGCGAGAGTTGTCCCTGTTCAGCAGGGACCAAGGGGAGGGTATCGTCCGCATACTGAATAACAGGACACGACAAATCGTCGACGAGCGGATGCAGCAACCTGGACGAGGAGGCATCCCTGGCAATCATCTGGTGGAGAAGGTCTGCAACGATCAAGAAGAGGTAAGGCGACAACGGGTCTCCTTGACGCAACCCCATTTTACACTGAATCCATCTGCCGGGCACCCCATTCAGCAACACCGCAGTTTTGCCGGTGGCAAGGATATTTCAGATCCAAGAGCGCCAACAGTCGCCAAAGCCACGTGCCTGCAAAATAACATCCAGTGCTACCCAACTAACCGAATCGAAGGCCTTCTTGAAATCCAACTTCAAGGCAATCGTGGGTGTTTTGCGGAGACGACAGCTCTGCAACAAATCGGCAGCATACAAGAAGCTGTCGGCGATGCATCACCCGGCAATAAATCCAGACTGTTCAAAGGACACCAGGAGCTCAAAAAATTTCTGCAGCCGCGTGGTCAAGATCCGAGAGACAATCTTCATGACACAATTCTGGAGGGAAATGGCTCGGAACCCATCAGCGGAGAGCACCACGTCGCATTTGGGCAGCAGGTGATGAAAGCACGGTTAACACCATCCAAGTCCGCAACCCTAGAGAAGAAATCATTCAAGAAGTCCAACAAATCGTTTGGTAGTTCCTATTCTGAATCATTAACTTGACAATATTCTTGGTTCTTGTACAGGGGAGGCTATGTATGTTGATGACATCCCTGCTCCCAAGGATTGCCTCTATGGAGCATTTATCTACAGCACACACCCTCATGCCCATGTAAAAAGTGTCAACTTCAGATCATCTTTGGCTTCAGAAAAGGTCATCACGGTTATCTCCGCAAAGGACATTCCAGTTGGTGGTAAAAATGTTGGATCCGGCTTCAGGATGCTAGGAGAGGAAGCTCTTTTCGGTGATCCGGTATCTGAATTTGCTGGTCAAAATATTGGCATTGTGGTACCTACTTCTGAACCACTTGAACTCAATTTCAGGAAAATGCATAACCGGTGGTAGTCTATTTTTACCCTATATTTTGCGAGGTCGTAGAACTTACCATATTGTGTTGCTTTGACATCACTCAGATTGCTGAAACACAGAAGTACGCCTATATGGCGGCGAAGCAAGCTGTAATCGATTATAGTACCGAGAACCTTGAGCCGCCGATTCTGACAATTGAGGATGCCATCCAACATAACAGCTATTTCCAAACTCCACCATTTTTGGCTCCTCGGCCAGTTGGGGACATCGACCAAGGGATGTCTCAAGCTGATCACAAGATCTTATCAGGAGAGGTACACATTTGATATTATTAGCATGCTGCATTTTCAGACATGATCCCAGTTGTAACACCTAGTGTCTTTTGTTAATTTCCGACAGGTGAAACTTGAATCACAGTACTACTTCTACATGGAGACTCAGACCGCATTGGCCATTCCCGACGAAGATAACTGCATCACCATCTACTCCTCAACGCAGCTACCAGAGATCACGCAGAATGTCGTCGCGGACTGCCTCGGCATTCCATACCACAATGTTCGCATCATCACGAGAAGAGTTGGAGGCGGCTTTGGTGGAAAGGGACTGAAAGGAACCCATGTAAGTGCCCCACTATAAAAAGCACCCCTTATCTGAATATTTTTTTTGCAAGTGCCCCACAATATAAGCAGAGATTCATGTGTGTGTACTTCAGATTGCATGTGTGTGTGCTTTCAGTTGCAGCATTCACAGGAAAAAAAATGCAAGTGCCCCAGGAATGTTACAATAAGTTGTGCATTTCAGTTGCACAATCTTCTGATGATGGTGCAATTGGTTTCTGTATTCAGGTAGCATGTGCGTGTGCAGTTGCAGCTTTCAAGTTGCAGCGCCCTGTCCGGATGTACCTCGACCGCAAGACGGACATGATCATGGCGGGAGGGCGGCACCCGATGAAGGTGAAGTACTCCGTCGGGTTTAAGTCGGACGGCACGCTCACGGCTCTGCTCGTCGATCTTGGGATCAACGCCGGGATATCGCCGGACTTGAGCCCGTTGATGCCAGGTCACACCATCTCTTCTCTGAAGAAGTACAACTGGGGCGCCCTCGCCTTCGACATCAAGTTGTGCAAGACGAACGTGTCGTCCAAGTCGGCGGTGCGAGCGCCCGGCGACGTGCAGGGCTCCTTCATCGCCGAGGCCATCATCGAGCACGTCGCGTCCGCGCTCGGGGCCGACACCAACGCCGTCCGGAGAAAGAACCTCCACAGCGTCGAGAGCCTCAGGACGTTCTACGGCGACGCCGCGGGGGACGCCCCGACGTACAGCCTCATCGACATCTTCGACAAGCTGGCCTCGTCGCCGGAGTACCGGAGCAGGGCGGAGGCAGTTGAACGGTTCAATGGCGGAAGCAGGTGGAAGAAGCGCGGCATTTCGTGCGTGCCGATCACCTACGAGGTGACCCTCCGGCCGACGCCGGGGAAGGTGTCCATCCTGAACGACGGCTCGATCGCTGTGGAGGTCGGCGGCGTGGAGCTCGGGCAAGGGCTGTATACCAAGGTGAAGCAGATGACGGCGTTCGGGCTGCGGGAGCTCTGTCCCGACGCCGACGGGCTGCTCGACAAGGTGCGCGTCATTCAGGCCGACACGCTGAGCTTGATCCAGGGCAGCTTCACCGGTGGGAGCACCACCTCCGAGAGCAGCTGCGAGGCGGTCCGCCAGTCGTGTGCCGTGCTCGTCGAGCGCCTCAAGCCCATCAAAGAGGGCCTCGAGGCCAAGTCAGGCGCTGCGGCGCCATGGAGCGCCTTGATCGCCCAGGCGAAGATGGCGAGCGTGAACCTGTCGGCCCACGCCTACTGGAAACCCGACCCAGCCTTTGTAAAATACATCAACTACGGAGCCGCCGTCAGCGAGGTGGAAATCGACGTGCTGACCGGAGCGACGACGATCCTGAGGAGCGACCTGGTGTACGACTGCGGGCAGAGCCTGAACCCGGCGGTGGACCTTGGCCAGGTGAGCTCGCCGCCGATCGGCACATCCACTTGCTATTGCTGAAGAATGAAGATCGTTGTCATCTGAATTCGTTTTGGATCAGGTGGAGGGCGCGTTCGTGCAAGGGGTTGGGTTCTTCACGAACGAGGACTACGCGACGAACGCCGACGGGCTGGTGGTGAACGACGGCACATGGACGTACAAGATCCCTACGGTTGACACCATCCCTAAGCAGTTCAACGTGGAGCTCATCAACAGCGCGCGCGACCAGAAGCGCGTGCTCTCCTCCAAGGCGTCCGGCGAGCCGCCGCTGCTGCTGGCGGCGTCGGTGCACTGCGCCATGCGGGAGGCCATCAGGGCGGCCAGGAAGGAATTCAAGGCCAACTCGCCGCTGACGTTCCAGATGGACGTGCCGGCGACCATGGCTGACGTCAAGGAGCTGTGCGGCCTCGACGTCGTCGAGAGGCACCTTCAGAGCCTCACTTCCGCCGCCGCCAGCGCCGCAGTGAAGGCGTGATCGTATTTGCATGTAAGTTGTGTCGAAACGTGGGCATATGTACTGCTGCAATGACACGATGAAGGTGTGGGACGCTGAACAATGTCCGGTTTGCCTGTGTGCTGCTGTGTATAGAAGAGAGGAGATAAAACAGCTATCGACGTGGATCTATCATAAGCGTTGGGTTTTCATCTAACGGCAGGCATGCACGTGCTGCGATTCTGCTTATAATGTAGTATATTTTTACTAAAAAAATGAATATCTTCAATTCCTGTTATAAATAAAAGGAAATCTAATCCCCGAAACGTTTTCTAGGGTTTTGAGTGGACCGGTGGCGCTCGGTCTGTTAGAGTTGTGTCGAATATTGTGTACAAGGTAGGTTACAGTTGGACTTATAGTTGTATTGTGTTTAGATAGGATATGGAGTCGTGTCCTAGTAGGTCACTTGTATCCTAGGCCTCTCATATATATAGTGGGGGTAGACACACGATGTAACCTATGCCAACATAATAGCACAGGCACGCAAGGGGGAGCCGGCGGAGTGTGCCAGCGCCCGGGTGGCCGGTGTGCGGTATTGTGACGGTGTCACGGGGAGGAGCGCCCGTAGTCAAGCCCCGGGGATGTAGCCATATCGGTGAACCTCGTTATCAAATCTCGGTGTCGTGCTCGCGTGATTACTTGGTCCTCGGATAATCGACGATATGCCTCGAATTTATTCTAACAAGTGATATCATGAGCTAGGTTGTTCGAAGGTTGCTGGATTGTCGATCTAGAGGTGGACGCATGGAAGTTGTCAGCGAGATCTTGCAAGATGCAATGTGTACAATTGGAGGCATGGCAGCGGTAGTTGTCGTGTCGGTGGATCGAGTTTGCTGAGATAAGATTCGTGGAAGACGACATCGTGTTTGATGGAAAGAGCAATCGGAAGCAGCGCTTTTGTTCGGAAACTCGGCGAGATCGGCATCCGCATTTGCTGGGTTCGTGGTGGTATGATCCGAGCGGAACACGTACAGGCGGTGGCCACCAGGTGCGTGTGCAGGGCTGCAGGCAAAGGGTTGGACGCACGCGCAAAGCCGAGGCGGCTCGTGGGCATGCCTAGGGCGTAGCTGGCTGGCCCAGGTAGGGCTGGTCGTGTGCGTGCTTGGTGGGCAAGGCCCTTGTGTAGCCACGAGGTACAGGCGTGCAGTGGCCCAGGAGCAGCAGCTGGTTGTGCAAGGCCGAAGGAAAGCCACGTGCGCGGAGCTGAATTCCAGGAGAGTTGGCATTGTGCCGGGACTAGAGCATTGCATGCACTAGAGATTTGTTTGGCGAAAAAAAATTACGGCACAAGGGCTTAGTCAGATCGTGATGCTGTCATGGAGAGGCCAGCTACAGACGTGTGATGAATCAGGTGTTTGAGCTAGTTAGCTTTGTTGATCTGATTTGGTATGTTCACACGGGAAGGCTATGTGGACTTCATTTTGTTTTTCTTTGTTGGTACACATTTGTGTTTGGATGGCGATAGTCACGGTGACGGCTTGAGGAGTCTGGAATATGTCTGCAGTCGAATAAGTTTGGCTGGGTTGGACTAGATAGTTTGATGGATCGACGCGAGTCGGTTGATACAGAAGACGGTGGTGAGATCGGCGATGACGACATAGGAGCGTGGTGCTGATAGTGACCGACTTCTGGGCATGGAAACACGTGGCGCTGGCCGAGGGCTTGTGCGGCTTCGACAAGACTATGGCGCGGGGTTGATTCAAGACGGTGCATATGAGAGCTTGGAGTCAACAAGGCGCGGGGTGGCACCACTAGTAGAAAAGAGGGTTTTGGTTCAGGCCGGGTCAGCCCATTAGTCCCGGTTCAGTCCAGAACCGGGACCAATGGGGGCACTGGTCCCGGTTCGTGAGGCCAGGGGCCTGCCGGGCCTCGTGGGGGCATTGGTCCCGGTTCGTCTGGCCCCTTTGGTGCCGGTTGGTGGGACGAACCGGGACCAATGGGCCTCGCTCCTGGCCCACCACCATTGGTCCCGGTTGGTGGCTTGAACCGGGACCACAGGCTGCCCTTTAGTCCCGGTTCATGCCATGACCTGGGACCAATGAGGTGCCTATATATACCCCTCGCCCGCGAGCAGAGCACTCCAGTGCTCTGTTTTTCTCTGGCCGGCGAGGGGAGGGCTTTGTGGTGCTCTAGCTCACCTCCTATGCACATGAGGTGTTCGATGAAATGCCCGAGCCACACTAGTTAAGCTTTCTCCTCTCGAAGCTCGACCTCAAAGCTCCATTTTCCTCGAGATTTGTCTAGGTTTAGCGGCCCGTCACGTCCCATTCCCGTCTTCACCGCCGTCGATCGCCCGCGCCGATCTCGTCGCCGGCACCACCGTGGTGAGCCTCTTGTTCTTATCTTCTTTCTGAAAGAAAAAAATTCTTACTTTAGATAGATACTTGTCTAATTTTCTTACTATTTTATTGCTTGTTATTATATAGTGCGATGGTTTTGGTATCCGCCCCCGTCGGCCCTCGTCCTGTCTATGATTCGGATGTGGTATATATTATCTTTATAACTATTGGTTCATTTATTGTTTATGAAAATTATGCCGACCAACGTGACATAGATTTTATTTATCTAGGAGGTATGTGAACCGGAAATTCCAACCGACCCTATTGTCGAGAGGTTAAATTTAGTTGAAGAAGAAAACAATTTCTTGAAGGAAAAAATAAAAAAATTGAGGAGGAGAAGATGATATTGGAGTTGCATGTTGCGGATGTCGTCGATGATCACAAGATCAAGATGGATGCAATGCGCTTGAAGATTAGAAAGATTAGAAAATATGCCATTCATACCGAGGCTTGGTATCATTATGCCGTTGGATCAATTGTTACCTTGGTTGCGATTATGATCGCATTTGTTTTCGCATTGAAATGTTTTACATAGTTTCAATGTATGGTTTAATTAATTAGATGCTCTGGAGAGCTATATGTTGTTAGATGAGTACTATGTATGTACTTTGGTTTTAATGTGATGATGAACTTCTATTAATTTGGTCACTTAATTATCTATTCATGATGTTCTGTAATGGTTTTTGACACACTTAATTATATATAATGCACGCAGATGAACCGGCAATGGATGTACGGTGACAGACACACCTCCGAGTACATTAAGGGCGTGCATGATTTTCTCGAAGTGGCTGAGGCAAACAAGCAGAATGGTTTTATGTGTTGTCCATGCCCTAAATGTGGGAATACGAAGTCTTACTCTGACCGGAAAATCCTTCACACCCACCTGCTTTACAAGGGTTTCATGCCACACTATAATGTTTGGACGAGGCACGGAGAAATAGGGGTTATGATGGAAGACGGCGAAGAAGAAGAGGACGATGACAACTATGTGCCCCCTGAATACGGTGATGCTGCAACGGGGGAAGCTGCTGAAGATCAAGAGGAACCAGACGATGTGCCCAATGATGCTGCAACGGGGGAAGCTGCTGAAGATCAAGAGGAACCAGTGCCCGATGATGATGATCTCCGCCGGGTCATTGTCGATGCAAGGACGCAATGCGAAAGTCAAAAGGAGAAGCTGAAGTTCGATCGCATGTTAGAGGATCACAAAAAAGGGTTGTACCCCAATTGCGAAGATGGCAACACAAAGCTCGGTACCGTACTGGAATTGCTGCAGTGGAAGGCAGAGAATGTTGTGCCTGACAAAGGATTTGAGAAGCTATTGAAAATATTGAAGAAGAAGCTTCCAAAGGATAACGAATTGCCCGACAGTACATACGCAGCAAAGAAGGTCGTATGCCCTCTAGGATTGGAGGTGCAGAAGATACATGCATGCCCTAATGACTGCATCCTCTACCGCGGTGCGTACAAGGATCTGAACGCATGCCCGGTATGCGGTGCATTGCGGTATAAGATCAGACGAGATGACCCTGGTGATGTTGACGGCGAGCCCCCCAGGAAGAGGGTTCCTGCGAAGGTGATGTGGTATGCTCCTATAATACCACGGTTGAAACGTCTGTTCAGAAACGAAGAGCATGCCAAGTTGATGCGATGGCACAGTGAGGACCGTAAGAAAGACGGGAAGTTGAGAGCACCCGCTGACGGGTCGCAGTGGAGAAAAATCGAGAGAAAGTACTGGGCTGAGTTTGCAGCTGACCCAAGGAACGTATGGTTTGGTTTAAGCGCGGATGGCATTAATCCTTTCGGGGAGCAGAGCAGCAATCACAGCACCTGGCCCGTGACTCTATGTATGTATAACCTTCCTCCTTGGATGTGCATGAAGCGGAAGTTCATTATGATGCCAGTTCTCATCCAAGGCCCTAAGCAACCCGGCAACGACATTGATGTGTACCTAAGGCCATTAGTTGAAGAACTTTTACAGCTGTGGAATGGAAACGGTGTACGTACGTGGGATGAGCACAAACAGGAGGAATTTAACCTGCACGCGTTGCTGTTTGTAACCATCAACGATTGGCCCGCTCTCAGTAACCTTTCAGGACAGACAAACAAGGGATACCACGCATGCACGCACTGTTTAGATGACACTGAAAGTATATACCTGGACAAATGCAGGAAGAATGTGTACCTGGGCCATCGTCGATTTCTTCCGACCAACCATCAATGTCGAAAGAAAGGCAAGCATTTCAAAGGCGAGGCAGATCACCGGAAGAAGCCCGCCATGCGTACCGGTGATCACGTACTTGCTATGGTCAATGATTTACACGTAATCTTTGGAAAGGGTCCCGGCGGACTAGCTGTTCCGAATGACGCTGAGGGACACGCACCCATGTGGAAGAAGAAATCTATATTTTGGGACCTACCCTACTGGAAAGACCTAGAGGTCCGCTCTTCAATCGACGTGATGCACGTGACGAAGAACCTTTGCGTGAACCTGCTAGGCTTCTTGGGCGTGTATGGGAAGACAAAAGATACACCTGAGGCACGGGAGGACCTGCAACGTTTGCACGAAAAAGACGGCATGCCTCCGAAGCAGTATGAAGGTCCTGCCAGCTACGCTCTTACGAAAGAAGAGAAAGAAATCTTCTTTGAATGCCTGCTCAGTATGAAGGTCCCGACTGGCTTCTCGTCGAATATAAAGGGAATAATAAATATGCCAGAGAAAAAGTTCCAGAACCTAAAGTCTCATGACTGCCACGTGATTATGACGCAACTGCTTCCGGTTGCATTGAGGGGGCTTCTACCGGAAAACGTCCGATTAGCCATTGTGAAGCTATGTGCATTCCTCAATGCAATCTCTCAGAAGGTGATCGATCCAGAAATCATACCAAGGCTAAGGAGTGATGTGGCGCAATGTCTTGTCAGTTTCGAGCTGGTGTTCCCACCATCCTTCTTCAATATCATGACGCACGTCCTAGTTCATCTAGTCGACGAGATTGTCATTCTGGGGCCCGTATTTCTACACAATATGTTCCCCTTTGAGAGGTTCATGGGAGTCCTAAAGAAATATGTCCGTAACCGCGCTAGGCCAGAAGGAAGCATCTCCATGGGCCATCAAACAGAGGATGTCATTGGGTTTTGTGTTGACTTCATTCCTGGCCTTAAGAAGATAGGTCTCCCTAAATCGCGGTATGAGGGGAGACTGACTGGAAAAGGCACGCTAGGAGCGGACTCAATAATATGCAGGGACGGGCATTCTTGGTCTCAAGCACACTACACAGTTCTACAGAACTCTACCTTGGTGACCCCGTATGTCGATGAACACAAGAACAGTCTGCGCTCCAAACACCCGGAGCAGTGCGACGACTGGATTACATGTGAACACATCAGGACTTTCAGCAGTTGGTTGGAAACACGTCTCAGAGGTGACAACACTGTTTGTGATGAGCTGTACTCGTTGTCCAGGGGACCATCTTTGACTGTATTGACTTACAAAGGATACGAGATAAATGGGAATACATTTTACACGATCGCCCAAGATCAAAAGAGCACCAACCAAAACAGCGGTGTCCGCTTTGATGCAGCAACCGAGAGGGGAAAGGACACATATTATGGTTACATAGTGGACATATGGGAACTTGACTACGGACATGATTTTAAGGTCCCTTTGTTTAAGTGCAAATGGGTCAATCTGTCAGGAGGCGGGGTACAGGTAGACCCACAGTACGGAATGACAACAGTGGATCTGAAAAATCTTGGGTACACTGACGAACCGTTCGTCCTAGCCAATGATGTGGCACAGGTTATCTATGTGAAGGACATGTCTACCAAACCGAGAAAAAGAAAAGATAAGGAAGCGAATACATCATACGATGAGCCAAAGCGCCACATAGTTCTTTCAGGAAAAAGGGACATCGTGGGAGTGGAGGGCAAGACAGACATGTCTGAAGATTATGAAAAGTTTCATGAAATTCCTCCCTTCAAAGTCAAGGCTGACCCAAGCATCCTGATAAACGATGAAGATTATCCATGGTTACGGCGCAATAAGCAAATGACACAAGCGAAGAAAAAGTGAAGACTTTCTCCCGCAACTATTATGATGATACCATGCCAACTTTGTAACAGACGAGTATGATACCATTGTCCGTTTTGTACACGAAGTGCATCCAGTTTTTGCCGTAACCCTCTCAACTTTCTTGCACATGCTATGTGGATGAAATGATGATACCATGCCAACTTTCAACCTTTTCAGAGTTCATTTGAAATGCTTTTCAATTTCAGGGTCTTATAGCTCAAAATAATCAATAAATGCATGAAAAATAAGAAATGAAGTCAGAAAGGGTTGAAAATTGATGATGTGGCTTTGAATGGTGCATTTTGAACACACAAAAAGTCAGGAGTTCAAATAAGTTTTAAAAAATAAAATCCCTTTGTAACAGACGAGTTTCCGTATGAAATCCTGATACTTCGAAAGAGATTGTCCGTTTTGTACACGAAGTGCATCCAGTTTTTGCCGTAACCCTCTCAACTTTCTTGCACATGCTATGTGGATGAAATGATGATACCATGCCAACTTTCAACCTTTTCAGAGTTCATTTGAAATGCTTTTCAATTTTAGGGTCTTATAGCTCAAAATAATCAGTAAATGAAAATGGCATGAAAAATAACAAATAAAATAAATAAGTAATTAGAAACAAAATAATATAAACTTTAATAAAATATATAAGTACAAACAAAATAAAATAAACTTTAATAACATAAATAAAATTTATGAAACTAAAATTATCAAAGTATTTTCTGTTCAAAACATTATAAGCAACCTCTAGTATTATTGAAACTAAAATTATATAAAATTGATGCAACTAAAATTATCGAAGTATTTTCTGTTCAAAATCATTGAAAGCAAAAAGAATTTTCATAAAGAACTTTTTTTGTTAGAAACTTTAATAGCAAAAATAATTATCATAAAGTAAAATAAATAAGTAATTCGAAACAAAATAAAATAAAATAAATAAGTTTTTTGTTGTAAGTAGAAACAAAACAAAATAAATAAAGCAAAAAAGAAAAAGAAATACAGGCAAAAAAAAATATGCCACCTACTGGGCCACCACGGCCTGAATACGACTAGAAACCCATCGATGGGCCAGGATTCAGGCCCGCAGAAGGCCCAGTAGGCCCATCAGGCATAGCAGTGACAATTAGGCCCGTAAGTCTGCAATGGAGAAGAGCGCGAGAGGGGAGCGGCAGTGGGGCTTATAAACCACTGCGCGCCCCTCTCAACTAGCGAGGTGGGACTAAACTTTCAATGCGGGCGCAACAGCACAAGGCCTTTGGTCCCGGTTGGTGGCACCAACCGGGACTAAAGGGGTGCATTGGTACCGGTTCGTGGCACCAACCGGGACCAATGCCCCCCTTTAGTACCGGTTGGTGCCACCAACCGGAACCAAAGGCCGCCGCTTCCCGCCCTTTGGGCTGCTGAAAAGAGGCCTTTGCTCCCGGTTGGTGCCACCAACCGGGACTAAAGGTGGCATTGGTACCGGTTTGTGCCATGAAACGGTACCAATGCTCTTCGTATATAAGCAGTACTTGTAAATTTTCCAGTTCCATCGAACATTTGCCCCTCGACGACGCCAAACTCATCGACGCCGCCAGGCTGCCCGTGCTCGCCGTCGCCGCCACGCGCCCTTGCTGCCCGTGCTCGCCGACGCCGCCAGGCTGCCCGTGCTCGCCGTCGCCGCCCCGCCGCCCGCTCCTCGTCACCGCCCACTCCTCGTCGCCGTCGCCCCGCGACGTTGCCCTGCCCCGACGCGCCGCCCCGGCCCGCGCGCCCCTGCCCCGACGCACCGCCCCGGCCCGAGCCCCTGCACCGACGCCGCCCCACGCCCCCGGCCTGCCCCGACCACACGCCGCCGCCACGTTCGGTCCGGCCACCGGCCTTCCTCTCTGTTTTTGTTCATATATATGATGATTTGTTTTTTGCATTTTTATAAAAATGTATATATGTATGTATGTTCTCTGTGCATATAAAAGTTAGGTTTTTAGTACATTTGGGTACATTTTAGGTTAGTTTCATTTTTAGAAAGGTTTTATATATTTATGAAAAGAAGGGAGAGAAGGAAGAAGGAAGAAGAAGAAAAAGTTTTATATATGCAAAAGTTACATTTTTAGAAAAGTATTATATATCTAGCTAGGAAGATAATGAAGAAGAAAAAGAAGGAGAGGAAAAGGGAAAATAAGAAGAAGGAAAAGGAAGAAAAAGAAGAGGAGAAGAAGAAAGGAATAGAGGAGAAGAAGAGAAAATAGAATATTCTCTTCTGCTCCTCTTTTTTTCTTCTTTTTTTTCTTCAATCTTCTCCTCTATTAATATCTTCTTCTCCTCTTTTTATTTCTTCTTCGTCTTCTTATTTTTTATCGGATATGTCGTTGTCGATATACCCCGTGTCCCGATAACTTCAACACGAGGGGGGGGGGTTCGACCTACCCCCTCCCCGATAACATTATTTTCCCATGTATGTATGTCGTCGTTGTCGATATAACCCCCTCCCGGATAACTTCGACCGTGATAACTTATACCACGGGAGCACCCCCCGGCCCTCTCGCTCGACCAAAACTCTCGAGGACACCCAAACCCTAGAAAAAAACGATGTCGGTCTCCTACCCCCTCCCGCCGCGCCCCTACCCTTGAAGCGTTGCCGAGGCCACCCCAAACCCGGAATAAGCTAGGTCTACGTTTGCACTAATATATCCACCTGCTGTCATGTTTGTGTAATAATTGCCATGTTGTAATATTTGCAGAAACAATGGAGCACGGACGAGACGAGGAAGCAGAAGAGGTGTTGGGGGACATAATCTTAGCCGGAGGTGATGTCTTGTCGTATCTTAACGACAATGATGGTCTGGAAGAACAGGGTGAAGAAGCAGGCTACGGTGATCGAAGAGTGGAGGAGGAAAGACATGATTATGATGGCTCCGGTGACCCAATGCTGGTGCAAGAAGGAGCCCGTGGTGACGGCTCCGGTGACCGAACAGAGTCCGGCCAGGTAAATATATTAGTTAAGCCTGTGCTGACTAGCTAATTGATGCATTCATTGTTTTGGTATGTACACATATTAATTAACTCTCGTCTTTCTTCTTTTTTCTAGCCCTCCGGATCGAGCACAACTTCGGTAAAGAGACGAGGCCCGAAGAGAAAGTTGCGCTCGGATGAAAGGTTTGAGATCACAGCAATCGCGCGCGACGGCCAACCGATTGAACCCATCCGGACAAAGGAAGCATTTGCTGCTCAGTGCGGGGTTCTTGTTAGGGACAAGATCCCGATCAGCATCCACCAATGGTATAAGCCTAAGAAGGAAGACCCTGAGGTGTCTTATGTCAATGATATGCAGAAAGATGATCTTTGGACTGAGCTGAAGGCAAATTTCACCCTACCGCCAGAGGAGGATCCGGAGAAGCCAGTTAAAGAGCAATTAATCAAGTCTCATGCTCTTAAGAAGATGGCAGACCTATTCAGGAGGTGGAAGAATGAGCTGAAAACGTTTGTCGACAAAGAAGAGACACCAGAATTCATCGGCAAATATGAGAAGATCAGAGATCACTGGCCCGCATTTGTGGCCCACAAGACATCGGAAAAGAGTAAGAAGTTGTCAGCGACAAACAAGAAAAATGCTGCGAAGAAGAAGCTTCACCATCGCACGGGGTCAGGTGGCTACCTCAAAGCCCGGCCTAAGTGGGCCAAGGCTGAGAATGATCTGCTTGATAAAGGGATCGAACCAGAGACAATGAACTGGCCAGACCGTTGCCGGACTTGGTTCTTCGGGGCTGGCGGAACCTTGGACCCTGTATCAGGGAAGTGCGTTTGGACGGACGAGCAAATGAGAATACCAGTCAAGAGGCTTCAGCACTATATCGATGCAGCGCACCAAGGGACGTTCGTTCCAGACAGAGAGAACGACGAGCTCACAATGGCCCTCGGGAATCCTGAGCACCCTGGACGGACACGAGGCACGCCAGGCTCCGTTCCGTGGAAGGCTGGTTTTCCGGACGCAGGCGGTTACAAAAGCCAGGAGAGGAGGAAAAAAGTGGAGCAGACCCAAATTCAGAAGCTGCACGAAAGGGTTCAAGCGCTAGAGGAACGAGACGTAGCTCGCAGCAATCGACCTGCCGAAACTACCCCCGAAGCTACCCCGCCATCTCAGCGGAGAAGCAGCGTGGCTTCCACCGAGCTGCTTCAGCCGGAGCATGTCTTGACGGCTCCTGCTAGCTACCCCGTGGATGCTATCACGGAGTCTCAACATTGCCACCTTATGACGCGATGGGAGAACTTCAAAGTCAAGGCGGCTGTCGGCTCTGTTTGACCTCCTGAACCCGGCGCAACTTTTCACTCTCATCCGATTCCAGAAGGATATGCTAGGGTGACGATGGACGAAATAACGGAGGGATTTGAGGACCTCCAGCTTGACCACCCTACCGGTGAAGGGGAGACTCGGCTAGGTTCTGCTCTGAAGACTCCATGCCTATGGCGGAAGGAGCTCATCAACCTTCCGAACTGGACGCCTCCGGCGAGTAAGGGCACTCCGCCTCCTCCTCTGGCGAGTGATCAGGGCACTCAGCCTCCTTCTCCGGCGCGTGGCGGCACTCCGCCTCCTCCTCCGGTGAGTGATCAGGGCACTCAGCCTCCTTCTCCGGCGCGTGGCGGCACTCCGCCTCCTTCTCCACCTGTGCCGGCGCGCCGGAGCAGCCAACCTCCTCCTTCTCCGCCTCGTCAGCAAGGGCGGAAGAGACCCGCCGCCGCTCCGGCTGCTCCGGCGCGTCGTAGTCCTTCTCCTCCGCCTCGTAAGCAAGGAAAGAAGACAGCCGCAGCCGCTTCGTCTGCTCTGCCGGCGTCTAGCAGTACAGCCAGAGGCGGGAGGCAATACAGATTCGGTCCTTCTCTGAAGACTCTAGAGAAGTTACCATACGAGAGGACCGAGGAGGAAACCACGAAGATCGTGCGAGCCAAAGTGAAGAACTTCTTTGAAGGGGTGAAAGCAAAGAAACATCCACCTTCGGAGGAGAAGGTAGATCCGGTGAAAGCGAAGCGCACTCTGGCTGCCCTGACAAAACCACCAAAGTCTCCGCCGAAAGGCAACTATGAGCGCATTATTGGAAAGACATTTGCCGAAGCGGAGCGGTCGGGAAGTACTGTCAGTGATCAAAGGTTAAAAGAACGACGAGCTGGGAAAAAATTGCCCAGCTCGGCGAACAAGCGAACCAATCGTGCCCCCCGCTCAATGTGTCTAGTGACATCGTCGCTAATGATCCGAGGATGGTGGCCGGTTATAGCAATCTTGGAGATTACCTGCCCGACGATGTACATTATGATTTCTTGGAGGTGGACGAACACAAATACCATTACGGGAAGCCTCTCGTCAAAGATGAAAGATCTCTAACAACGATGATGCGAAGATTACATGATTGGTACATGAAAACCTGCAGAGAGTCTGGGGGGAGGGATACTTTGATGCTGAGAGTTAAAGAGGAGCATGACCTCGTTGGAATTGAACTGTTGAATGTTCCATTTGAGGAGTTCTTCCAGTTTTTCAATCAAAAGGCCCTCGATAAATCAACGGTCACTTGCTACTGTCTGTAAGTAGTACTACTTCTGTCATTAAGTCTCTCTATATAGGTCAGCTCTTTCATTGCATGTATTTATAATTATCCTCACTATATTATGCAGATTGAAGATCGCCGAATTGAAGAAAAGACAAATCGGTGATATTGGATTCATTAACACAAATCTCATAGATGCAACTGAGGTTAAATATCATGCCGAAAATACCGAGGCCAACTTGCTACGATCGTTGGTAATAAATGAAAACAAAGATATAATACTCTTTCCTTACAACTTCAAGTGAGTGTTACTGTCTTGTGCATATTCGGTTTCCCTTATTAGTCCAGGTTATAGTAATGTAATTGATGACTTATGCATGCGTGCGCAGCTTCCACTATATTCTCCTAGAGATTAAGCTTGAGCAGGGAGTAGTAACCGTCTTAGACTCGAGACGAAAAGATCCCCAGGACTATGCGGACATGACTCAAATGCTCGAGAAGTAAGTTAAATCGATCATTATCCACCATATCAGCAACTTTGTTCATTTCCTGATATCAAGTAATTGTTTTCTTTGTCTGGCAGGGTTTGGAGAAAATTCACCAAAAAAGCTCCGGGACTGCCGAAGAAGCTGCAATTTAGACACCCGAAAGTAAGTACTATAGTAGCATGTTCCGCGCATCTCCTAGTGATTCAAGCGCTAGTTTCATCAATACCATTTAGCATGCTTGCTTATCAGTTTGATTGACCTCTATTTCTTGTAAAGTGGTTGTGGCAGGAACAAGGGAATGATTTCTGTGGATACTACGTTTGCGAGTCCATCCGCCACACGACCTGTGAGCAGGGCTACTCTGACGAACAATATGAAGTGCGTAAGCAATAATATTCACAATTTTATTTTATTACCATCATTTGTGTTGAGTTTCATTTATTCATATATATGTATTGACCCCCTTCTTCAAATTAGATCTTTCGGATGCGGGATGAACTCCTAGCACCAGATCGTATGCGAGCAATTCAAGAGGAATTGGCGGCATTCTTCCTTGACCACGTGATCGCTGAAGACGGAGAATACCATGTGGACCCTGTGTTCATATATAATTAGGAGATTATATTGTAAGAGATAATTATTGTATATATGTAGCCAGTAGTGTCGGATAGATATATGAGAACTTGTTGTTCGACCAATCTCTCGGAGAAGGAGAGGTGGTCGATATCACTTCTCTCTGTATGCATATGTTCATGACGATCTTCTGTTTCCTTCATTTTCTTACTAGCTAGCGTGTCTAGTCCTCTCTATACGTATATAGTACGTAGCCTCGACCAAGCACGGAGATAAGAGAGGACACTTCTCTCTATTAATTAGCTAGCTAACACAATATATGAAACACCTAAATTAACCCCCCAAAACCCCCAACCCCCCCCCCTTTCAAAAAACAAAAACAAAAACCCCAGCCCCTGAAATGCTGACGCGTGGATGCCTATTGGTCCTAGTTAGTGCCACCAACCGGGACCAAAGGCCCTCCTGCCTGGGCTCGCCGCACCGGCCACGTGGAGGCCCATCTGTCCCGGTTCGTGTAAGAACCGGGACTAAAGGGCTAGGGCATTAGTAACGACCCTTTAGTCCCGGTTCAAAAACCGGGACAAAAGGCCCTTACCAACCGGGACAGATGACCCTTTTTCTACTAGTGCACGTACAACCACCATGGAGTCATGTTGAAGGTGGAGCTGGATTGAGGGGCTACGGCGTAAGTGCTCAGAGAGTCGAAGCCTATTCAGCGGCGGGAAAAACTGAGTGACATGCAGTTCGGACTGGAGCCCAGTGGTCTGATGGAAGCATGAAACTCGTCATCGGTCGGTGATGATCGGTGGTACTCTACAGTGGGGTTGAGTGGTGTGGTCTCGCGACCCTTGAGGCTCGACCAGGACAGTAGGGGCTCGATGCGGTAATAGCGGCGAGGCGTGCGGTATGCACGGGGCATGGAGACGGGCCAGGGGCTCTGGTGGTCATACATGTGGTGAGAAAACTGCAAATTTGACTCGGGATGACTAGAAGCAACGGTGAAATTTCTTCAAGTTTCAGACAGATGGTCAAGAAAGAAGAGCGGCGACGTTCAGTTTAGGTAACTCTTATGTGTGACACCCAATATGTGAGTTTTTCACTTTCACGCAGATCAATGATCAATGTGTGATGGCTTTGGACGGATACTCTGGAAGTTGGAAGCATAGACTAGAGTAAAGATGAACTTAATTTTGCTCGAGTGTTGACTGTGGTCAAGAAAAGAAGGAACTATAAGTTGCAGGTGGAGTCACATGGAGTCTTTGGAGTAGCAGTGGTACACATGGGATAAGTTCAAGTCCAATGTACATGGAAGTTTGATGCATGGACAAATCCAGGGAGGTGGAGAATATTCTCCAAGGTGGAGTTTGTTAGAGTTGTGTTGAATATTATGTACAAGGTAGGTTACAGTTGGACTTGTAATTGTATTGTGTTTAGATAGGATATGGAGTCGTGTCCTAGTAGGACACTTGTATCCTATGCCTCTCATATATAGTGGGGGTAGACACATGATGTAACCTATGCCAACATAATAGCACAGGCACGCAAGGGGAAGCCGGCGGCGTGTGCTAACGCCCGGGTGGCCGGTGTGCGGTATTGTGACGGTGTCACGGGGAGGAGCGCCCGTAGTCAAGCCCCGGGGATGTAGCCATATCGGTGAACCTCGTTAACAAATCTCGGTGTCGTGCTCGTGTGATTGCTTGGTCCTCGGATGATCGACGGTATGCCTCGGATTTATTCTAACACGGTCGACTCTATCTCCCGAGGCGCGATCGTGAGATTCCGGCCGCGATCTCCTACCATATAGGCTCTACCTCTCTCGGACGCTCTTGGTTAGTGTGTTCGGGGTGATCATGGGGGGTCCTGGCGACCCTGCCAACCCTTGGTACACACTGGACAGTTGAGGGAGAAATCAAGGGGGATCGACGGTGATGGCTAGTTCGTCAACGAACACTGGTAAGGAGAGAGAAGGGATGGATAAGATGATGGAGAGAATGAATCTGACTGATAGGGAAAGTGTAAAACTCGTGATGGACGATCAAGAGGAAACACATGACTCTACTAAAGAGTATCCAAGATGTTGCGTGGAGTCTTTGTTGAGCAGGTTACTCGTGCTCATTTCTCTTGTCCGGGTGCTCATGCTCAGAATGGTATGGCTGAGCGCAAGCATCGTCACCTTCTTGAGATGGCTCGTGACTTGATGATCGCCACTGAAGGAAATATGACCTAGAGGCAATAATAAAGTTGTTATTTATATTTCCTTATATCATGATAAATGTTTATTATTCATGCTAGAATTGTATTAACCGGAAACTTAGTACATGTGTGAATACATAGACAAACAGAGTGTCACTAGTATGCCTCTACTTGACTAGCTCGTTGAATCAAAGATGGTTAAGTTTCCTAACCATAGACATGAGTTGTCATTTGATTAACAGGGTCACATCATTAGAGAATGATGTGATTGACTTGACCCATTTCGTTAGCTTAGCACTTGATCGTTTAGTTTGTTGCTATTGCTCTCTTCATGACTTATACATGTTCCTATGACTATGAGATTATGCAACTCCCGAATACCGGAGGAACACTTAGTGTGCTATCAAACGTCACAACGTAACTGGGTGATTATAAAGATGCTCTACATGTGTCTCTGATGGTGTTTGTTGAGTTGGCATAGATCGAGATTAGGATTTGTCACTCCGATTGTCGGAGAGTTATCTCTGGGCCCTCTCGGTAATGCACATCGCTATAAGCCTTGCAAGCAATGTGGCTAATGAGTTAGTTATGAGATGATGCATTATGGAATGAGTAAAGGGACTTGCCGGTAACGAGATTGAACTAGGTATTGAGATATCGATGATCGAATCTCGGTCAAGTAACATACCGATGACAAAGGGAACAACGTATGTTGTTATGCGTTTTGACCGATAAAGATCTTCGTAGAATATGTAGGAACCAATATGAGCATCCAGCACTACAGGAAACAGCTATTTTGCCGTCTGCCACGGCGGACGGCAAAGGCTCGAACGGCGGACCGCAAAGGCCTTTGCCGTCAGCCGCGGACGGCAAAAGGCACCGGCAAAGTAGGCTACGGTAAACAGCTGCTTTGCCGTCCGCTTCCTGGCGGCGGACGGCAAAGGCTCTTTGCCGTCTGCCGCGGACGGCAAAGAGAGCGGACGGCAATAATTGCGCTGTCAGTCCGTTAAGTGGCTAACGGAAGGCCTTTGCCGTCCGCCGCTGACGGCAAAATTTCTATGGTGTTTGCCGTCCGCCGTATGATGTCATCTACACGTCACTAGATGGCAGGTTCTTTGCCGTCTGCCGCTGATGGCTTTTTGCCACTTTTAGAATTTTCTATAAATTTTTCACTTGGTCGGCCCCGGCGCAGTGAGACGTCCCATCGGCGGCGGCGGTCCGCGGGCGGCGCCGATTCACACGCCACCGCCCGACGCCCGCCTGCGCACGCCACCGCTTGACCGCCCGCGCACGCCGACGCCTGGCCTCCTGCGCCCTTGACAGCTCGGCATTAATCGCCGGCGCCGATTCGCACGCCGCCGCCTGGCCTTCTGCGCCCTTGACCGCTCGGCTGGCCCGGCATTGATCACCGGCACCCACCCCGCCCACCACGCCTATAAAAAGCGCCTCGCCCCGCCGTGGCTCTCACACAGCCCCTCGCCTTCCCTCTCCTTCTCCCCCTGCCGCCGGCATCGCCCCTCTTGCGCCCTACCTCTCCCTCTCGCCGGCGATGGCCCGCTCCACCTTGACCCTCGAGGAGGCGGAGGAGCTCGCCCACTTTGTCATCCCCGCCGCTCCCGACGTGCGCCTCCCGGCGAGGTGGCGCCTGAGCGTCGACGGCGTGCCGGTGGCGCCGGTGCCCGAGGTCGGCACCCACCTCTTCGCCCGCGCCGTCGGCCTGTACAGGGCGCGCCTCTCGCCGGAGGAACTCGCCGACCCCCAGTACGCCCCCAACAACCCCGGCTGGGCGGACCGCCTCGCCGACGACCACCTGCGCCGCCTCCACGCGTACGCCGGCCCGCGCCCGCCGACGAAACACAACCGCGCGCGGCGGCATCAGCTCTGGGACGGGCGCACCTTCGAGGAGGTCGTCGCGCCGTACCGCGTGCAGGCGGCCGCCGGCGCCGTGCCCGCTCCGCCGGGGTACGGCTACGCGCTGTTCCTCCGCGGCGAGGCTCGGTCCACCCGCGAAACCGGCGGCGCGCGCATGAACGTCGGCCCGCGCCCGGCGCCGCGCTGGCCCCTCGACGGTGACCGCGGCGCTGACCGCCTCGGCAGCGGCGACCGTCGCACACGCGCGCGGGACGGCGCCGGGTCGTCCAGCTGCGCCCCTCCGCCAGAGCCGGCGCCGGAACCTGAGCCGGCGTTGCTGGCCGAGTACAGGCGGCTGGCGGCGGAGGCCGGCGACCCGGAGGACATGCCGGGCTACCTGACGGCGATCCGGGAGTCGGAGAACGCGCCGATGCCGCCACCCCTCGTGCAGGAGTACATGCAGCTCGCCCCGGTCGCCGTCCACCCAGAGGACCCGCCGGACTTCCCCGGCTACCACGCCGCTGTGGCTGACTCGATGGCTGCGCCGGTGGTGGACCTGGACGATAGCAGCAGCGACAGTGGCGACGACAGCGACGGGCTCTACGACGAGATGGACTTTGGCGGCGTCGAGGACGAGTAGTTTAGTTTAGGTTATTTTCGAAATAACGTTTAGTAATGTTTAATTATTTTCCTAATGTTGTTTAGTTTAGTCAAGTTTAATTTCTAGTATTATGTAAAATATTTATGAAAACTATGATGAAATATCGAGTGTGTTTGCGTGGTTTTAAATTATTGTTTGCAAATTGAATTTTCGAATTAATACTATTATGTTTGCAAAAAAAGTTTGAAAATTAGGATAGAAAATAAAAAAGAAAAAAAGAGGACAGCTAAATAATATTAGCAAAATAGAATGAAAATAAATTTTTGACCGGTCAGTGTTTTAGGATTTTTGACCGAAAAAATTATAGAAAATTCTAAAAGTGGCAAAAAGCCACGAAACTTGTCATGCATCCTAGTCATGATGATACAACATTACAGAAAAAAATTAGGCTCATTTGAAGGATGTCGAAAAAAAACTCATTTTCGAACGGGGCCTTTGCTCCTACCCGAACGGTGTCCGGAGAACGAGGTCGATTTTTTGACATCTTCAGAATGGCCTGAAATTTTGCATGTGAGTCAGTATGCCCACTCCCACACGGAATCCAATAAGTGAGCGTATTTCGAAACGAAGAGCACGTTGCTTCACGTCCGGTCAGTGTTTTAGGATTTTTGACCGAAAAATTTATAGAAAATTCTAAAAGTGGCAAAAAGCCACCAAAAAAAGAGGAAACTTGTCATGCATCCGGTCTCGGGGTCGGGGTGTCGGGTCGGGGTGCCGGGTCGGGGTGCCGTCTCGGGGTCGGGGTGTCGGGTCGGGGTGCCGGGTCGGGGTCGGGGTGACGTGTCGGTGTCGGGGTCGGGGTCTCGGGGTCGGGGTGTCGGGTCGGGGTGCCGGGTCGGGGTCGGGGTGCCGTGTCGGTGTCGGGGTCGGGGTGTCGGGTCAGGCTCGGGGTCGGGGTCTCGGGGTCGGGGTGTCGGGTCGGGGTGCCGGGTCGGGGTGTCGGGTCGGGGTGTCGGGTCGGGGTGCCGTCTCGGGGTCGGGGTGTCGGGTCGGGGTGCCGGGTCGGGGTCGGGGTGTCGGGGTCGGGGTTGGGGTCGGGGTGTCGGGGTCGGGGTCTAGGGGTCGGGGTGTCGTGTCGGGGTGCCGGGTCGGGGTCGGGGTGCCGTGTCGGGTCGGGTTTTTTTCCCTCTTTTTTCCTTTTCTTCTTCTTCCTATTCTTCCTTTTCTTCCTCTTCTTCTTTTTTCTTCTCCTCCTCCTCTTCTTCTTCTTCCTTTCCTTTTTCCTCTTCTTCTTCTCCTCCTCTCCTCTTTTTTCTTCTTCTTCCTTCTTCTTTTTTATTCTCCTCCTCCTCTTCTTCTTCTTCCTTTCCTTTTTCCTCTTCTTCTTCTCCTCCTCTCCTCTTTTTTCTTCTTCTTCTTCCTCTTCTTCTTTTTTCTTCTCCTCCTCCTCTTCTTCTTCTTCCTTTCCTTTTTCCTCTTCTTCTTCTCCTCCTCTCCTCTTTTTTCTTCTTCTTCTTCTTTCCTCAAACTAAACTAAACTTAAAACTAAACCTAAAACTAAAACTAAACCTAAAACTACAACTAAAACTAAATCTAAAATAAAACTAAAACTAAAAAGGAAAAAAACAGAAAAAAGAAAAAGAAAAAAGAGGGGCTCACCTGGGGGTGGAGGAGGCCGGTGAAGGAGGGGGGCGGGGCGGTGGAGGAGGCGGCCTGGGGCGGCGGGGGGCCGGGCCTGGGGCGGCGGGGGGCCGGGCCCTGGCGGTGGGGCGCGGGGCGGCGGGGGGCCGGGGCGGTGGGGGAGACGGGGCCCCGGGGCGGCGGCGAGCCGGGGCGGCGGGGGCGACGGGGCGGCGGGGGGCCGGGCCCGGGCGGTGGGGCGCGGGGCGGCGGGGGGCCGGGCGGGGGGGACGACGGGGCGGTGGGGGCGACGGGGCGGGGGGCGGCGGCGGGGTGGGAGGAGAGAAACGGCGAGGGAGAGAAGAAGTGAGTAACGGGCGGGGGGTACGGGCCGTTAGGTAGTGAGCTCTTTGCCGTCCGCCCCTCTTTGCCGTCCGCTTTTTTGCCTCTTTGCCGTCTGCTAGCGGACGACAAAGAGGTGGCCCGTTAAGTTTCCCAAATGGGCGGGGGGTGGGGGCCACCTCACTCTTTGCCGTCCGCCAGCGGACGGCAAAGATTCTTTGTCGTCTGCTGGCAGACTGCAAAGAGCTGGCAGATGGCAAAGAGCTTCTTTGCCGTCTGCCCTTTCTTTGCCGTCTGCTTTTGGGTAGCTGATGGCAAAGAGCTTCTTTGCCGTCAGCTAGCAGACGGCAAAGAGCTGGCAGATGGAAAATTAGCTGATTCCAGTAGTGCAGGTTCCGCTGTTGATTATTGACCGGAGATGAGTCTCGGTCATGTCTACATAGTTCTCGAACCCGTAGGGTCCGCACGCTTAACGTTCGATGACGATCGGTATTATGAGTTTATGTGTGTTGATGTACCGAAGGTTGTTCGGAGTCCCAGATGTGATCACGGACATGACGAGGAGTCTCGAAATGGTCGAGACATAAAGATTGATATATTGGAAAACTATATTCGGACACCGGAAGTGTTCCGGAGAAGTTTCGGATAAAATCGAAGTGCCGGAGGGTTATCGGAACCCCCGGGGGAACTAATGGGCCTCGATGTGCCTTAGTGGAGAGAGAGGGGCGACCAGGGCAGGCCGCGTGCCCCCTCCCCCTTGAGTCTGAATTGGACTAGGAAGGGGGGGTGCCCCCTTTCCTTCTCCGTCTCCCTCTCCTTCCTTCCCCCTCTCTCCCTCTTGGTAGAAACCTACTAGGACTTGGAGTCCTAGTAGGATTCCCCTCTTGGGGGCGCGCCAAGGAGGGCCGGCCGGCCTCCCCCCTTGCTCCTTTATATACGGGGGCAGGGGGCACCCCAAGACACACAAGTTGATTGTTTAGCCGTGTGCGGTGCCCCCCTCCACAGATTTGCACCTCGGTCATATCGTTGTAGTGCTTAGGAGAAGCCCTGCGTCGGTAACTTCATCATCACCGTCATCACACCATCGTGCTGACGAAACTCTCCCTCGAGCTCAGCTGGATCTAGAGTTCATGGGACGTCACCGAGCTGAACTTGTGCAGATCGCGTAGGTGCCGTACTTTCGGTGCTAGGATCGGTCGGATCTTGAAGACGTACGACTACATCAACCGCGTTGTTATAACGCTTCCGCTTTCGGTCTACGAGGGTACGTGGACATCACTGTCCCCTCTTGTTGCTATGCATCAACTAGATGGATCTTGCGTGTGCGTAGGATTTTTTTTTGAAATTACTGCATTCCCCAACAGTGGCATCCGAGCCAGGTTTATGCATAGATGTTATATGCACGAGTAGAACACAAAGAGTTGTGGGCGATAATAGTCATACTGCTAACCAGCATGTCATACTTTGATTCGGCGGTATTGTTCGATGAAGCGGCTCAGACCGACATTACGCGTGCGCTTACGCGAGACTGGTTCTACCGACGTGCTTTGCACACAGGTGGCTAGTGGGTGGCTGTTTCTCCAACTTTAGTTGAATCGAGTGTGACTACGCCCGGTCCTTGTTGAAGGTTAAAACAACACACTTGACGAAAAATCATTGTGGTTTTGATGCGTAGGTAAGAACGGTTCTTGCTAAGCCCGTAGCAGCCACGTAAAACTTGCAACAACAAAGTAGAGGACGTCTAACTTATTTTTGCAGGGCATGTTGTGATGTGATATGGTCAAGACGTGATGATATAAATTGTTGTATGAGATGATCATGTTTTGTAACAGAGTTATCGGCAACTGGCAGGAGCCATATGGTTGTCGCTTTATTGTATGCAATGCAATCGCCATGTAATTGCTTTACTTTATCACCAAGCGGTAGCGATAGTCGTAGTAGCAATAGTTGGCGAGACGACAATGATGCTTCGATGGAGATCAAGGTGTCAAGCCGGTGACGATGGTGATCATGACGGTGCTTTGGAGATGGAGATCAAAGGCACAAGATGATGATGGCCATATCATATCACTTATATTGATTGCATGTGATGTTTATCCTTTATGCATCTTATTTTTGCTTAGTTCGTCGGTAGCATTATAAGATGATCTCTCACTAAATTTCAAGGTACAATTGTTCTCCCTGAGTATGCACCATTGCGACAGTTCGTCGTGCCGAGACACCACGTGATGTTCGGGTGTGATAACCTCTACGTTCACATATAACGGGTGCAAGCCAGTTTTGCACACGCAGAATACTTGGGTTAAACTTGACGAGCCTGCAGATATGGCCTCGGAACACTGAGACCGAAAGGTCGAGCGTGAATCATATAGTAGATATGATCAACATAGTGATGTTCACCATTGAAAACTACTCCATCTCACGTGATGATCGGACATGGTTTAGTTGATTTGGATCACGTGATCACTTAGATGATTAGAGGGTTGTCTATCTAAGTGGGAGTTCTTAAGTAATATGATTTATTGAACTTTAATTTATCATGAACTTAGTACCCGATAGTATTTTGCATGTCTATGTTGTTGTAGATCAATGGCCCGTGCTGCTGTTCCTTTGAATTTTAATGTGTTCCTAGAGAAAGCTAAGTTGAAGGATGATGGTAGCAACTACACGGTCTGGGTCCGTAACTTGAGGATTATCCTCATTGCTGCACAGAAGAATTACATCATGGAAGCACCCACTACAAAAAAATACACTTCCGTGATGATACGTGTTTGTCACAGTAGGTCGCGTTTTTATTCATGCATGTACATCCATGACAAATTTATGACAGAATCAAGATAGTCATACCTGTGCTGTCGTAGAAGTGTTCCATGACATTACCAAAATTATCATCACGGAAGTGTCCACTTCCATGACGATAAATCGCGCGTCACAGAAGTGCTTTCGTCAAGGGTGATCGACACGTGGAATCCACCGTAACGGAACGCCGTTAAGCTATCGGGTCGGGTTTTGGATCCGATAACCCGTTAACAGCCCCGACCAATGGGGATTTTCCACATGTAAAATCATCATTGGCTGGAGGAAACACGTGTCGGCTCATCGCTGGGACAGATGTCATCCACTCATTGGACAGAATGCGCCTATGATACGTCGACACGTGGCACGGCCCAACAGTGGCCCATTCCTGTGAAAAGGCCGGCCTGTTTGACTTGGTCAAAAGCTGGCGGGCCGGCCCATGGAAAGCCTATTAACGGCCTGTTCGTATATAGCCCATTTACAGCCGAGTACCCAAGGCCCGTTACGCCCTATTCGAATTAGGCCCAGTAGCGTCATCTGAGCCATCCAATATGATTCCAGCCCGTTTTCACTTCTGGCCCATGTATGGCCCATGACGTCTTTCGGCCCATATGAGGCCCTATGTAACTCTTGGCCTGTTAACAGCTCGTGCTGAAACTGGCCCGTAATGAACAGTGTATTACTTTACACCCATTTTCCGTTGGGCCGTTTCCAGCCCATGTTATCTTTCGGCCTTCTCAGAGCCCATTTATTCTTGGGCTATTTTCTAGCATTCGTTTACTTACGGCCCGTTACTTGTGGGCCAAATTCAGCCCGTCGTTACAGTCGGCCCGTTTGTGGTGTGTTAATACGTTGGGCCATTTTCATAGCATCATCAAATACGCCCTATTAACAATGGCCCGTTATGGTCGGCCCATGAGGCCTTATGTAACTCTTGGCCTGTTTACGACCAGAATGCGGTCTGTTTGGCCCATGTTTGGCCAATCGATCATACGGCCCGTATAAGGCCCATTGATGATACGGCCCGTAGAAGGCCCATTGTTTCTACGGCCCGTAGAAGGCCCACTGTTTCTACGGCCCGTAGAAGGCCCACTGTTTATAAGGCCCGTAGAAGGCCCACTGTTTCTACGGCCCGTATGAGGCCCAGTGTCACTACAGTAAATATTAGCCCATGGTTATTGTGGCCTAGTTTTAAAAAATAGGTTATTGCAGCCACTAGCAAACCGCAGAAAAAGAACTGCACTGACTACAAGCAAACAAATAAACAAGACAACAAGGAAATAAATAAGCAAGCAACTTACACTAGGCTATCACGGCTATTACACATATTACATCCACTGGGCATCAAAGTTCGCCACCAGTGCAAATATAGGGAACACAGTAGCATATAAACGCCGCAGCAAAACAAGTCCAGAACTGAAACCACTTCAGAAGAGCTCAAGAAACAATATCCTGGGTACCCATAATGCTGGCAAGATGCTTAGCAAGCTTATTAACTTTCTCTTGTTTGGCGTTTAAGTCCTCCAGCGCTTGCTGTTGCACCAGAAAGTATGCATCTGAATTCTGCAGGGACTTCCTCAGTCCTTCGGCTTCCTGTCGCATAACATCTGATCGATGTCTTTCAACTTGAAGTTGAGACTCAACACTACAGGAAACAGCTATTTTGCCGTCTGCCATGGCGGACGGCAAAGGCTCGAACGGCGGACAGCAAAGGCCTTTGCCGTCAGCCGCGGACGGCAAAAGGCTCCGGCAAAGTAGGCTACGGTAAACAGGTCCTTTGCCGTCTGCTTTTTATGGCGGACGGCAAAGAGTCCTTTGCCTACAGCGGCGGACGGCAAAGAGGAGGGACGGAAAAAATACTGGACGTCCGCCAGCGTTAGTCCGTTAGGCGGCTAACGGCGGCCTTTGCAGTCCGCCAGCGGACGGCAAATTTGAGCGCCTCTTTGCCGTCCGCCAGTTGACGTCAGCAATGCGTCAGCGCCCGCTGTTTTTTGCCGTCTGCCACGGTGGACGGCAAAGGCAAAGTCTTTGCCATCAGCTTAGCTTTGCCGTCCGCCACGGTAGGCAAATTTGCCAAATGGCCCATCTCTCAGGAAGCACAGGTGGGCGCCACGTGCCCCCTTTGCCGTCTGCCACCGATGGAAAAGGTGTCTTTGCCGTCCGCGGCGGACGGCAAAGAGCCTGCACTGCCTCTTTTTATTCTGTTTTTCTTATATCCAACAATTATCACAGGAAATATATCACAGCAAATATATCACAGGAGCCAGCACATATATATCCAACATAATAAATATCCAGCACATATATATCCATACATACATAGTAGGTTGCACATAGTTCCATCGATCCATACATATTACAGTATGCAAAGTTTCATCATAGCAATCTAGTTTCATCATAGCAAGCGAGCAGAATACAAGAAGTGCATCAAAGGAAAAAACAAGCAATCCATCATAGAAAGCTGGCTTCCGTGAAGTGAACGAAACCTGCAAAATGACAAATAAGAAAGTTAGAAAAAGAAGACTAGAAGAAGAATTAGACTAGAAGAAAAAGAATAGAAGAAGAAGAAGACTAGAAGAAGAAGTATATGCCATTTATTAGCTAACTTAGGTGAACTGGATCATTTATGAGCTAAATTAGTTGAAATGGATCGTTTATGAGCTAACTTAGGTGAAATGGATCGTTTATTAGCTAACCTAGGTGAAATGGATCGTTTATGAGCTATCTTAGGTGAAATGGATCGTTTATGAGCTAAGTTAGGTGAAATGGGTCGTTTATGAGCTAACCTAGGTGAAATAGGTCGTTCATGAGCTAACCTAGGTGAAATGGGTCGTTTATGAGCTAACCTAGGTGAAATGGGTCGTTTATGAGTTAACCTAGGTGAAATGGGTCGTTTATGAGTTAACCTAGGTGAAATGGGTCGTTTATGAGCTAATTATGCAATTTTTGACATAAGTTAGCTAAGTACATATCGTTTTAGAGCTAACTTAGGTAAAATGGATGGTTTATGAGGTCAGTAAGCTTATTAAGTCATTTTGGAGGAAAAGAAGCTAACTCTAGGTCATTATGGTAAGCATATTGGAGGAAATAAAGCTAAGTCTAGGTCTTTATGCATTTGTTAAGCAAAACACTAGAGAAACTTACCGTGATCAGGGAGGTGTAGGAGCGGGGTGGCTAGTGCCGCTACCTGGAGAAGGATCGTGCGATGCGTTTCTGGAGTTAAGCTGCACCAAAGATCATTTCCAATGTCTCGTTAGCATTACGACACTCAAATGTTAAGACTAGCAAGTAATGTCCATTCAAATTAAACTCACCGTGCTCCCAGGAGCAATCACTGGCATCGGCGGAGCGGGCTGACCGGACTTCTCGCACACAGACTGCACATTTGGTTTTCAGAACAGAGTCATACTCGTTAGTAATGAGACTCAAATGTTAAGACTAGCAAGTAATCTGCAGAAGAAACTTACCACAAGCAGCTCGTACATGGCCCTTGCCTGCATGTCATTCCGTGCCCTCTCCTCCTCCATCATCTTTCTCGTCCTCTCCTCCATCTCTCGCTGCCTCTCCGCCGCCTCTGCCGGAAGTTTCTCCGTTCTATCTCTCTCAGTCTGTATAGCAGCCTGCAACACCACTCACATGACCATTTGTAATCATTGATGGAAGCGCACACAATGTAATGGAGAAAGATAACTGAGTACATATCACTAACCTTGATGGCGAGTTGCACTGGCTGTTCACGAGGCCTTATCTCAGGAGCGGAGAGTGCTAGGACAACGGATAAGTCCATCTCCAATGGCTATGGAGCCATGGGACCTCCTGCCACCAGATATCATCACCAGCTCTGGATCAATGGGACCCTGGCTCGGGTTAAAGTCCTCCCCTTTCCTCGCCTTCCCCTCATCTCTATATCTCACGAGCTTGTTGTGGGAGGAGATGTTGGTGAAGTTGTTTGCATCATCGAGGTCAGACTGAGAGAAAGCCTTGACTTTCTTGAAAGAGCCAGTGTGGGCCATGGCATACAGGTCGTACACCTCTGGCACCTTATCCGCCTTATTGTAGCGTGCCTGAAAGAGAGAAACAATGAAAATTAGTAATTAAAGGGCTCAAGCTAGCATGATGAATGAATTGCATGAATCATGAAGCAAACCACATACCCAGTTGCGCCCGAACTGATATAAGTTGGAGCTGCCTTGATGGTGTGGCACACCTTCCATTTGGGCACGTTTGTCCTTGGCCTCGTTGTGGAGGGCTAGCCATTCTTTTGAGCACCACTCATCGACCAACACCTCCCAACAATCCATCCGATCCGCACACCATCTCGGAGGCGCCTAAGTTAGCAAATAGAAACTTGAGCGCTACGGCTAAGAATTACTAAATGAAGGAACTTAAGTAGAAGGCCTTAAGAATTACCTTCATGTACTGCTCCTTACTCAGGAACTTATCGTGACACGCCGGCTTGGTCTTCTTGATACCACGCAAGGCGTAGTAGTCTCGAACAGCCTGCACTCGAGCCTCATGCCGTAAGTTCTGGAGTAGGCGCTTGCAGACGTTCTGGATAACATTTGCCGCGTCCTCCTCGTATCCCTCCTCACACCTGTAGAATGTCTGCAATCAAATGAGACAATATTGATTAGTACAATTAATAACTAGCTAGTTGAAGATTTTGAAATGTGTAAAGGAGAAATTACCCAGAACGTCCTGATCACCATGTCTACCCTCGTGTCGCACACGACACCGTCGATAATGACATCCGGCGGGGCCGGGGCAGCCACGTAGTGCTCCCAGCTCAACCCAAGCTCTGGAAGCCGACCCTCACCAGGCAACGTGACAAACCCCGGGAAGTTTTGCCGGCAAAGAACTCCAAGGACGGAGTTGGGCCGGCGGACACTATGATGGTGGTCCCAACCCCTGCAGCATGACAAGGCCAACGCATTAGTTATTTGAAGAAACGTGAATGCAGAAGGTACAAAAATATTAAATGCACTTACGTACCTCTCCCCATCAGGGAAGATCAACCACCTCTGCTCGCGGGTCGCCGGCACGGATGGGAGCCGTGTAGCACCACGCTGGTAGACGGTGCCACCCTCCTCCTCAAGATCAGTCGGCTCCCCGCCATCATCAGCATGGCCACTCGGCTCCTCGGGCTGATCCGGCTAGGTAACCCATCCGGACGTGTGCTCCTCCGGGGTCTCGTGGGCCGAAGGCCAGTCGACCCGAGGCTCGTGGGCCCAAGACCCGTGGACCGGAGGCTCGTGGACCGGAGTCCGTGTAGCCTCCTCCTCGGACGAGTCCACCCTAGCAGTCACGTGCTCGGGTGAAACAGCTGGGGGTGACCACGTGCCCCACCTCCTCTCTTCCTACCTCGTCCCCTGCTGGGCACCGCGGTCGACGAAGAAGGGCCCGGCGGTGTGGACATACTGTCCAGCAACGCTCGGCGGAGAGGTGCGTCTGGAATCGAAGACCTCAGACCACGCGCCGACGAAGAAGGGGCCTTGGCGCGCTCCCGACCAGCGCCCACCATCTTTCAACACCTGCCATGACAAACAGTAAACGAAATTAGTACAACATAAAAAAAAGACCGACATGAATAATAATATGTGTATCACTTAAGTGTATCATCATCAAGTACAACATTACAAAATTTAATACCTGACACTACTAATAATCTCGATCAGTATCATCAATAAATGCATAATCATCATCATCACTATAATCAATGACGGGCTCATAGGGTTCAGTGGCATCAACATGTGCAAGGCCACCTTGACGTAATCGGTCAAGCAATGACAGGTCATCCGCAGCAGTAACCTCTTCTTGTTCCGGCTTTTCTTGTTCCTCCTCTGGGGTGATGTTGGATTCACTGTCGCTGTCTACTTTAATGTTTTGGGCTGAAGTATAGCGGTTCTTGAAACGCTTTTTGGAAAGACGTGTCTCTTGGAAGAATTCTCCTTCATATGTGTCTGGGTTAATGTGAGGTTCATAATCCTCTTCCTTTGGGGGAGATAGTCTAGCACGTGGCGGCACTTCATAAACGACATCCCAACCTTTCAGATTTGGGGGAGATAGTCTAGCACGCCAGGCGATAGTTCTTTCGCACAAAGAACACGGAAGAAATAGCTGAGTTCTGCCAGTACTAGCCATTCATCCACAGGGATGAAGCCACGCAACATCACCGGCATTACCCGCTCAATCCATATGTGCCAATCATGACTCTTGAGACCAAATATCTTCACTTTATCAAGACTGGCTCCCCTCTGTAGATTTGCTGCATACCCATCGGGGAACATCAACTGCATTTTCACCCACAAGATAATTTCCCTCATAGCTGGCCTTCCAAGATTGAACCATGCCTTTGGCTTCGTCCAGTTCTGCTTTCCTTTCGGTTCTTTCATGTTTTGTAACGGCCTATCACATAGCGCCTCCAGATCGACTCTAGCCTTAGTATTATCCTTTGACTTCCCATCTATGCCGAACAATGTACCAAAAAGTGCCTCGGCGATATTCTTCTCAGTGTGCATCACGTCGATGTTGTGTGGGCAAAGGAGGTCTTTGAAGTAAGGCAGATCCCATAAGCATGTTTTGTGAGTCCAGACATGCTTAGAATTATACCCCTTGAAGTACCCTGGACGCTCTGGATCTGGCTCGAGAGCGTTTAACTGATCCAGGGTCTGTTGGCCTGTCAATGCAGGTGGTGCAGAGTTTTTGACAACTCTACCTTTGATGAAGTTCTTCTTGTCTTTCCTGAACTTATGGCGAGGATTCAGGAACTGTCTATGCATGTCGAAGCAAGAAAACTTGCGACCGGCCTGAAGCCAACGAAACTCAAGAGCTCCCTTGCATGTGGGGCACGGGAACCTTCCATGCACACACCAGCCAACGAATAGCGCATACGCCGGCAAGTCATGCGTCGAGTACATGTACCACACACGCATTATGAAGTTCCGTTTGCTATAGGCATCGTATGTCTTGAACCCATTATCCCAGGCTTCTTGCAATTCGTCCTTAAGCGGTTGCATGTACACATTCATATTTTTCCCCGGATAGTTGGGCCCTGGAATTATCAACGTCAGGAAAATGTTCTTTCTTTGCATAATCTGTCCGGGGGGGAGATTGAGTGGAAAGACAAATACGGGCCAACAACTGTATTGGGCTGCCGTCATACCAAACACACTGAACCCATCCATGCTAATGCCGACTCGAGGATGCCTCGGATCTGCCGCTTTGTCACCATGTAATTCATCAAACTTTTTCCACGCAACACCATCCGATGTGTGTACAATCATCAGATTCCCATCTGCATCTAGTTCGGTTCTTTTGCCCGTTTTGTGTCATGTCATCTGTCTGGCCGTCTCTTCGACCATGAAAAGACGTTGAAGTCTTGGTACGATTGGCATATACCGAAGAACACTAACGGGGATTTTGGTCTGTGTCTTCTCACCCATACCGTTGTCTACCACAACATACCTGGAAGACTTGCAAATGGGACAATAGTTCAAGTCTGCATAGTCAAGCCTAAACAAGACACATCCTTTCTCACAGGCATGTATCTTATCATAGGGCATCTTCAGTGCACGGAGGATTTTGTCCGACTGGTACAGGTTTGCAGGCATTACATGGCCTTTGGGTAGAAAGCGTCCAAATACTGTCATCATTGCATCGTAGCATTCTCTGCCCAAGTTGAACTGAGCCTTCAGAGCCATTACTTGTGAGATGGCATCCAACTGACAAAGCTCAGTGTGCTCATGGAGCGGACGTTTTGAAGACTCCAACATTTCATTGAAGGCCTTTGAAGTCTTGCACCATGTTTTCCATCCCGGTACCATGCTCGTCGGTGCGACGACGATCCACCTCAGCTCGGTCACGTTGGGCAGACTCACCATGAAATGTCCACAGCGTATAATCGGGCGTAAAACCACTCTTCTGCAGGTGTTTGCCCATTTCAGCCTCTGTCCTCTTTTCCCAATTGCCGCACCGTAAACAGGGGCACCAGGTTTTCCTCTGGCCATTTGCAAATGCGGCTCGCACAAACCCCTTGGTTTTTGTGAACCATTCAGTGCTCCATTTGTTCTGACCAGTGTGACAGGTGTACATCCACGCACGATCACTCATCTTGACTTTCAGAGCTACTAGACACACAACAAATATATATATATATAACTCACCATGTATATATTCATCAGTTGATCTAATTTGTCAATTTTATTACGTCCATGCAACCTACACTCTAATAGGTAATGATAGGTCCTAATCCCACTCGAGTATGTTTAGATTGGGTTCATTTTCCCATGCTATGCTCCGGATCCTACGCAAAATTTCGGCAGCACCTCCCCGCTGTTCTCCTGATACACGTCTCTGCAATAAACAGGGAGGATGTGTACCCGGAGAACAACAGGGGAGGCACTGACGAAATTTATGCGTCGGATCCGGAGCAAAGCATATGGGAAAACGAACCCAATCTAAACATACTCGGGCTGTCCATGGATAGCGTTGGACAATTCGAAAGAATCAAGGTTATAAATATGCAAATGCATGCATATTTATAACTATGACGCTTTCGAACGGGAGACACATATTGGTTACGCATACTGATGATTCAAGACACATATGTAGCTAGCTATCAAGTTTCATCGGAATAGATCAAATAATTAATGGGGGAGGAGGACATGTCATTTGTGCTCACCCACGAACGAAGGGGCAGAGCTCGTCAAACGCACGGCGAGGTCGTCGAACACCAAACCTCGCAGCGATGAAACAACTGCACATTTAAAACTACCCGATCAACACAATTATATATGATGTTTTTCATAACAAAATCGAAAGATATATGACCTAACTAATAATTCACAAATATATGACCCCGTCGGCTTCTGGAAGGCCAAAGAACACCTTTTTGGGAGGTGTCGGGGGTCGGGGTGTCGTGTCGGTCTCGGGGTGCCGTGTCGGGGTCGGGGTCGGGGTCTCGGGGTCGGGGTGTCGGGTCGGGGTGCCGGGTCGGGGTCGGGGTGCCGTGTCGGTGTCGGGGTCGGGGTGTCGGGTCAGGCTCGGGGTCGGGGTGTCGGGGTCGGGGTCGGTGTCTCGGGGTCGGGGTGCCGGGTCGGGGTCGGGGTGCCGTGTCGGTGTCGGGGTGTCGGGTCGGGGTGCCGGGTCGGGGTTTCGGGTCGGGGTGCCGTCTCGGGGTCGGGGTGTCGGGTCGGGGTGCCGGGTCGGGGTGCCGTGTCGGTGTCGGGGTCGGGGTGTCGGGTCAGGCTCGGGGTCGGGGTCTCGGGGTCGGGGTGTCGGGTCGGGGTGCCGTCTCGGGGTCGGGGTGTCGGGTCGGGGTGCCGGGTCGGGGTCGGGGTGCCGTGTCGGTGTCGGGGTCGGGGTGTCGGGTCAGGCTCGGGGTCGGGGTCTCGGGGTCGGGGTGTCGGGTCGGGGTGTCGGGTCGGGGTGTCGGGTCGGGGTGCCGGGTCGGGGTCGGGGTGTCGGGGTCAGGGTTGGGGTCGGGGTCTAGGGGTCGGGGTGTCGTGTCGGGGTGCCGGGTCGGGGTCGGGGTGCCGTGTCGGGTCGGGGTTTTTTCCTCTTTTTTCCTTTTCTTCTTCTTCCTATTCTTCCTCTTCTTCTTTTTTCTTCTCCTCCTCCTCCTCTTCTTCTTCCTTTCCTTTTTCCTCTTCTTCTTCTCCTCCTCTCCTCTTTTTTCTTCTTCTTCTTCTTCTTCCTCTTCTTCTTTTTTCTTCTTCTTCTTCCTTTCCTTTTTCCTCTTCTTCTTCTCCTCCTCTCCTCTTTTTTCTTCTTCTTCTTCCTCTTCTTCTTTTTTCTTCTCCTCCTCCTCTTCTTCTTCTTCCTTTCCTTTTTCCTCTTCTTCTTCTCCTCCTCTCCTCTTTTTTCTTCTTCTTCTTCTTTCCTCAAACTAAACTAAACCTAAAACTAAAACTAAAACTAAAACTAAACCTAAAACTACAACTAAAACTAAATCTAAACTAAAACTAAAACTAAAAAGGAAAAACAAGAAAAAAAACAGAAAAAAGGGGGGCTCACCTGGGGGGTGGAGGAGGCCGGTGAAGGAGGGGGGCGGGGCGGTGGAGGAGGCAGCCTGGGGCGGCGGGGGGCCGGGCCCTGGCGGTGGGGCGCGGGGCGGCGGGGGGCCGGGGCGGGGGGCGACGGGGCGGTGGGGGCGACGGGGCCCCGGGGCGGTGGCGAGCCGGGGCGACGGGGCGGCGGGGGGCCGGGCCCGGGCGGTGGGGCGCTGGGCGGCGGGGGGCCGGGGCGATGGGGGCGACGGGGCCCCGGGGCGGCGGCGAGCCGGGGCGACGGGGCGGCGGCGGCGGCGGGGTGGGAGGAGAGAAACGGCGAGGGAGAGAAGAAGTGAGTAACGGGCGGGGGGTACGGGCCGTTAGGTAGTGAGCTCTTTGCCGTCCGCCCCTCTTTGCCGTCCGCTTTTTTGCCTCTTTGCCGTCTGCTAGCGGACGGCAAAGAGGTGGCCCGTTAAGTTTTTCCCAAACGGGCGGGGGTGGGGGCCACCTCACTCTTTGCCGTCTGCTGGCAGACGGCAAAGAGCTGGCAGATGGCAAAGAGCTTCTTTGCCGTCTGCTTTTGGGTAGCTGATGGCAAAGAGCTTCTTTGCCGTCAGCTAGCAGACGGCAAAGAGCTGGCAGATGGCAAATTAGCTGATTCCAGTAGTGCAAGAAGCCGAACTAATTCAGGCAACGAGTTCGAAGAGCTGGTGCCAGCAGTGGTAGCCAGTAACTCGAACACTACATCAAGACAGGACTTTGGGGTTGTCTCAGTGTCTTCAATATAGTTTTTATCAGCTTTCTTGGAGACCAACAGGGATGTCTCACTATCTTGAACCTTATCTGCATTACTTCCTTTACCATTGCATAACAGGGTACTCTTCTCCAATATTTTTTCCGTGTTCTAAAAGAGAAACAAACAAACACATCTCAGGTTTACAATGTAGTATATGAAACTCATTTTGGTAAACCAGTTCAGTAGTAAGGTGGACAGGATAACAACATGAAACAAACATATATCTATGTACTATGGTCACTGTATGGTCTATATCATTCTAGTTTATGTTGCCAAATCAAGATAGATACAGTTGGAATCATATCTATTTAAGACAAAGCAGCATAGACAGAATATAAGTGTGGGAAACTACACAACAATAACAACACTTGTAATGTGCATGGCATGAGAACATAACTGTTTATTCAATTGAAACTGAAATCAACATAGAGCAAGTTACAACAGCAAACAGCCAAACACGTTGAAGAAACTGGTTTAAAACATACCTGTTGCGCCATTGGAGTTTCAAGTGCATCCTTCAAATTTGAAATTAGTTGGTATCAGTAAATACAGTGATGCAAGAGCAAAGTAGTATGAACCATAGCTACGGAACCTAACCTGAAAACAATTCTTCTTCTGCTTTAAGCGTTGACTTCGGGTTTGGAGTGGTGGTCCTCGTGATTTGGGCACTGCAGTTGCCTTACTAACTGCTCGTGTTTGGGTGCTCTGTGGTGGAGACGGTGCTGTGTCAACGGGAACTGGGTGTCTATCTGCTGGGGTTGGGGTTAGAAGGGGTGTAGCTGGTTCTCTGTCCAACTGGGTAGGGGTACAATCTGCATGAGTGTGGGTTATGTGTGGTGGGGCTGGTTCTTGGGCAAGTACAACCGTGGTTCTATCTGCATCGACAGGTAGCACGATCTTTTCTGAAGACCGTGTTTTTACTCCCACAGATACTGCCATCACTCCCTCCAATTGAAATGGCTGATAAACAAGAAAAGTAATTGAATGTACAGACATTGTAAAATAGACAGGTGCAATGGATAGTAGGGAAGAAAACAGGGCATGAAATAATTCACATTTATGTTGTCTAAGCAAACAGAATAGCAGGACGTAATTTCACATATATGATGGCCAATTAAACAGGATAGCATGACACAATTTCACATGTATGATGGCTAACTAAACAGGATAGAATGACATACTTCAAAATATGATGACTATGTAAACAGGATGACATGATATAACTATACGATGTGTCTATTAAAGTGGCTGGCATGCCATAAATCACAAACATGCCGTCGATGGAAACATGATGGCATGATATAATTCACGGATAGAATGACATAATTTAAAATATGATGACTATGTAAACAGGATGAGATGATATAACTATATTATGTCTTTAGAAAATGGGTTGGCATGCCATAATTCAGATACATGCTGTCTATGTAAACATCATGGCATGACATAATTCAAATATATGATTTATATACTAAGGAAGTGAGCAGAGGGCAATCGCATATATGATGTGTCAACTAAGGAGATGGCATTCAATATTGTGTATATGATGTAAAAACTAAGCATTGCAATACAACATATGCATTATATGAGTAATATAACCCTGCCAAGTTTGAGCATACACCTCAGGGGGATAATAGGACTGGTCATCTGCCTCTGAATCCTCCTCTGAAGAGCTATCTGTAACCAGCAAGATATCTGCTTCAGCAGGTAGCATTGTCTGCTCTGAAGACCTTGTTTTCACTCCAGATTTCTCCATCACCAATTCAAATGGCTGATGCACAGGAAGAGCAGTTGAATATACAAACATTGTCGACAAAAGCAATGAGGAATACAAAAAAAGGACGGCATGATATAATTCACATATATGACGCTTGCCTAAACAGCATGGCATTGCATAATTCACATACATAATACCTTGCAACAAGATAACATTGCATAATTCACATATATAATGTCTTGCAACAAGATGGCATTGCATAATTCACATATATGGTAATTAGACACTAAACAGGTGGCATTCACACAAAGCATGTCTAAACTAAGCAAATGACATAGCAATGCAAGATACCATACACACGATATGAGCAACATAACTCTGCCAAGTTAGGGCATGCACCTCGGGGAGGGGGAATATGACTGGTCATCTGTCTCTGAATCCTCCTCTGAGGAGCTATCGGTAACCAGCAAGACATGCGCTTCGTCAGATAGCATTGTCTGCTCTGTAGACCTTGTTTCCACTCCAGATTTTTCCATGACCGTGCCGAATGGCTGATGCACAGGAAGAGTAATTGAATGTACTAAAATTGTTGACAAATTTAACACGTAATAAAAAAATGATGACATGATATAATTCACATATAAGATGACTGGCTAACTAGGGTGGCATTGCAAAATTCACATATATGATGCCTGGCTAGACAAGACAGCATTGCATGATTCACATATACGATAAAGAAACTAAACAGATGGCATTGAGACAAAGCATGTCTAAACTAAGCAGATGACATCTTTAATGTATACAATAAGCAATGCAAGGCACCATATGCATGATATTACCAACATCAGCATGCCAAGTTAGAGCGAAGACCTCATGGGGTAAATATGTTGGAAATATGCCCTAGAGGCAATAATAAAATTGTTATTATTGTATTTCCTTGTTCATGATAATTGTCTGTTGTTCATGCTATAATAGTATTAACTGGAAACCGTAATACATGTGTGAATACATAGACCACAACATGTCCCTAGTAAGCCTCTAGTTGACTAGCTCGTTGATCAATAGATGGTTATGGTTTCCTGACCATGGACATTGGATGTCATTGATAACGGGGTCACATCATTAGGAGAATGATGTGATGGACAAGACCCAATCCTAAGCATAGCACAAGATTGTGTAGTTCGTTTGCTAGAGCTTTTCTAATGTCAAGTATCATTTCCTTAGACCATGAGATTGTGCAACTCCCGGATACCGTAGGAATGCTTTGGGTGTACCAAACGTCACAACGTAACTGGGTGGCTATAAAGGTGCACTACAGGTATCTCCGAAAGTATCTGTTGGGTTGGCACGAATCGAGACTGGGATTTGTCACTCCGTATGACGGAGAGGTATCTCTGGGCCCACTCGGTAATGCATCATCATAATGAGCTCAATGTGACTAAGGAGTTAGCCACGGGATCATGCGTTACGGTACGAGTAAAGTGACTTGCCGGTAACGAGATTGAACAAGGTATTGGGATACCGACGATCGAATCTCGGGCAAGTAACGTACCGATTGACAAAGGGAATTGTATACGGGATTGATTGATTGAATCCTCGACATCGTGGTTCATCCGATGAGATCATCGTGGAACATGTGGGAGCCAACATGGGTATCCAGATCCCGCTGTTGGTTATTGACCGGAGAGTCGTCTCGGTCATGTCTGCATGTCTCCCGAACCCGTAGGGTCTACACACTTAAGGTTCGGTGACGCTAGAGTTGTAGAGATATTAGTATGCGGTTAACCGAAAGTTGTTCGGAGTCCCGGATGAGACCCCGGACGTCACGAGGAGTTCCGGAATGGTCCGGAGGTAAAGATTTATATATGGGAAGTCCTATTTTGGCCACCGGAAAATGTTCGGGATTTTTCGGTATTGTACCGAGAAGGTTCTAGAAGGTTCCGAAGTGGGGCCCACCTGCATGGGGGGACCCACATGAACGTGGGTAGTGGGGGCAAGGCCCCAAACCCCTGGTCAAGGCGCACCAAGATCCCACCTTAGAAGGAATAAGATCATATCCCGAAGGGATAAGATCAAGATCCCTAAAAAAGGGGGATAACAATTGGTGGGGAAGGGAAATGATGGGATTTCTTTCCCCCACCTTTGCCAACGCCCCAATGGACTTGGATGGCAAGAAACCAGCCCCCTCCACCCCTATATATAGTGGGGAGGCGCATGGGAGCAGCACCCCAAGCCCTGGCGCCTCCCTCCCTCTCGTGACACCTCTTCCTCCCCGCTTGCGCTTGGCGAAGCCTTGCCGGGATCCCGCTACTTCCACCACCACGCCGTCGTGCTGCTGGATCTCCATCAAATTCTCCTCCCCCCTTGCTGGATCAAGAAGGAGGAGACGTCCCCGCTCCGTACGTGTGTTGAACGCGGAGGTGTCGTCCGTTCGGCGCTAGGATCATCGGTGATTTGGATCACGACGAGTACGACTCCATCAACCCCGTTCTCTTGAACGCTTCCGCGCGCGATCTACAAGGGTATGTAGATGCACTCCCCTCTCTCTCGTTGCTAGATGACTCCATAGATTGATCTTGGTGATACGTAGAAAATTTTAAATTTCTGCTACGTTCCCCAACAAAATAGGAGTGGTCTTCTCCTTCTGAATCCCCTCAGAACAGTTATCTTCCTCTTGATTACGATCCGAAATGGGTGGAGGGGGGGCTGCCTTTGCGCCCACCATGGAACGACGTCTGCATGAAATTTTATTGCCACACAAGGCTCGTCTCTTTTGCTCTACATGATCAGTTCCATTGTGTACAATAACTGGCATGCATAGGAATAAAACATAGTGAGATTATGTAAGGAGTGCATGCACAAATCCAGAGTGATGGTAGCAAACTGTGGATAGACCCAAAACCAATGATAGCAGGCAGATAATAGCTTTAGTTAAAAAATACAGATAATGGCTCCTTTAATGTTTGTTTGCACCCAACATGAAACTCATAGTAGACACCGGAGATTAAATAGATAGTAGACAGATAGTACTGATTGCTGCCCCAATATGTACCCCACAACTATTTAAAAACTCAGGTTTCAGCATTAGTTTGGACCTGACTCGGAGTCTAATATGTGAACACGACGATAATGTAGCATGTCATCATATTAAGCTACGCATAACATAAGTAGACACGGAAGAGTGCGACCTCTCTTGCGGACCCGTGCAGTCCTCAAGGTCATCTGCTCAGTTGATGATGGTAATGAAGTTGCCGTGGCTGCCGGCGGCGGGGAAGAAGATCTGAGGCGGCGAAAGACAGTCTGGAGAGCGGATCCCTGCTGTGGTGAACCCTTCCGTCGTTGGAGCAGCTGAGCTGGGGTGGAACACAGCGCCGCAGGAGCAGGACAAACCACACAAGGTTTTCTTTGACACATATCTGTAACAGAAGTAATTGAATAAGGGCTTGTTTGAATTTGAGGATTCTAACAATGTAGGGATAGGAAATAGACAGGAATAGGATAGGAATGCACGTGCAAAACAGAGAATTTAAAAACACAGGATTTCTACCAATCTGGGTGTTTGATTCACAACAATCTGGGTGTTCCATTTTCTGATGGAAATGGAACCGGGGATGGAGCCCTTTTCTTAAAAAAAATTGAAGAAGCTGCTAGCTGACGGGCCATTGCTTCATTTTAGGTGAACTACACCAAAAGGTCACATGCATTGAATCATCCATGTTGGTGACTGAAAGAGCCAGCTTCAGCATCCCAGTCTAAGCACCCCCGGCCTCCATCCTTGCGACGCACGGTACACCTCGTTTGCCACCTGCTCGACCCTAGTGTCACTGATAAAATGAAGTAATAATACAGTTAAAATAGAGCGAGTGTCATCTCTATCATTTCATTTCCAATGTAGATAAAGAAAGTGCTTCTCTTTGTTAATGTATGTTTCATGAACTAGTCCCATTGTTAATGTTTAAGCGTTTCTGCAAACTGGGGTGCTTAATTTTAGTTGATATGTACAAAAATAGAGATTTGAATGTCTCAAAGCGCCTCCTTGTACTACCGCTGTACACTGATGTTCATCACTGGCAGAAGGTGTATCTAGGAGACTTGGGACGATGTCCAGTATGAGGCGTACCGTATGAGGCGTCGCAGGGCCCATCTCGCCCTCGCAGCATGGCATACTATGATACTATCGCAATATTTTCTTCTATTTATTTTGTGTGTTTCATCAACTAGTGCCACTATAATGTAATCATGCTTTTTCATTATCTGTGCAAACAGGGTTATTTAGCTGCATTTTGGTGGAACAGCACAAATGTACGTATGGAACCGGCATATATGCAGAGTGCGAGGTGTGCCAAGTAAAAATTACCGACACCAACCATGCTGCATGCACGCATTGGCATCCACCACCACCAGTGGGATGTGTGGCGCTCTCTGTGGGCGGATCTTTCTCGGCAGCAAATCATCTAACCAAATACTAGTAGCTTATATTGGCAGTTTTCTAGGGAGTACTCTTTTCTGATAGAAGCACCAATCTATTTTTCTTTATTTGTACACTGTGTCACAACTTTGACCCAAAGGTCCAGAGCTATTTTAGGGTGATTGGCGTAGTACTCGGAGACTGATTGTAAGCATGATTTTCATTAGCTGTGACACTGATTGTAAGCATGAGCAGGTGGAAGATTAGGTTAGTGTGAAGCTTACCCTAAACCCTACCGCCGCCGTTGAAACGAGGCGAGCGTCGAGGGAACCGTGGAGAACGGCGGGGAAGCGACGTCGCGCCATTCGGCCTCCTCTTGCGGTGGGAGAACGAATACTCCTGTGGCTCCGGCTGGCTCTGCACCCTCACGAACGGCACACCATACTCGATCGATTCGTTATCCTCTGGGTGCTCGACCTTCGACCTGTACGCCCACCACCTCCGCCTGACTGTCGCCTCGGGCGAATCTGTCTGCTCCATCGCCCAGAGGAGATACTCGATGAACTCGTAGGACTACGGCGTGACTGCCGCCGGGGAGTACATGTACATCGCCGCCCTCATCGCCGCCGTCTCGCTCTTTCACATACATTGCCACATGGCCCGCACCGTCCTCAAAATCTCCCACTCATTGTCAAACCAACTAAGGATCTCCTTCGACCTGGCTAACTTTGCCTGGTCGCCGCCGGCGATCTGCCTGATTCGCTGCTGCATCCTCTCCATAGATGTCCTTCTGAGTGGTCCGATGCTAGCTTTGGAAGATGGGAGGAGAGACGGTGGTCTTGCAATAGAGAAGAGGGAGAGGCGAGACGGTGGTTTTGGAATGGAGATGATGGAGAGGAGAGGAGGTGGTTTTGCAATGGAGAGGATCAGAGGAGGGAGAGGCGAGACGGTGGTTTTGGAATGGAGATGATGGAGAGGAGAGGAGGTGGTTTTGCAATGGAGAAGATCAGAAGAGGGAGAGGCGAGACGGTGGTTTTGGAATGGAGATGATGGAGAGGAGAGGAGGTGGTTTTGCAATGGAGAAGAGGGAGAGGAGCGTGCGGCAGCGATTTAGGATTGGACGAGAGGGCCGGTGCGCTGTGACTGGATCAAAATCAAAATCAATTTACCCTTCAATTAAGAAAGCGACCCCACATTAACTAGTCTCCCTTTTATTCTGGGTCATAATTGACCATGATTTTCGCACATAAAATATATGTTATACGTTGCAAAAATAATATAATTTGAAAGTACATGCAGATACGAACCAAACGATACAATTTTTGGTGACATGCATTCACATTTTGCTTGTCAAATACAGTACGTGGTCCAACTTTGACCCAAAATACGCAAAACAACAAAAAAATACTTCCAAGACCAGCGCCGCTCTTCCGCTCTTCTCCTCTTAAACCACCGCCGCTGCTCTCCTGTTCCAATCTAAATGCAGCGCCGCTCCTCTCCTCTTCCATTTCAAAACCACCGCCCGTCCTCTCCTGTTCCAGTCCAAAACCAGCGTCGCTCCTCTCCCGTTCTAATGCAAAACCAGCGCTGCTCCTCTCCTCTTCCATTCAAAAACCACCGCCGGCGAGTGAAGGTGCTGTGGAGAAGTAGATCAATGGAGGAGTACAACCGATACGTGAGGATCGCAGACGGCGACCCTGTGAAGCTAGCTAGGATGTTGGAGATACAGTCTTGGTTTGACAACAAGGACCAACTAGCGGTGACGGCGACATCCATGGCCAAATATCTGCAACAGAGCGAAAAGGCGGCGATACTCCCGGAGGGAGTCGCACCGGAGTACATAGAGCTGCTCCTCTGGGCCATGGAGCAAACAGATTCATCGAATCCGATCGTGAGGGAGCGGTGGTGGGAGTATCGATCCCAGATGGAGCATCCACTAGAGATTGAAGGATCGAGCATCTACAGGGTGCCGTTTGTGAGGGTGTCCTGCCAGAGCGAGCCGGTGGAGTCTTCGTCGACCGAACCCAACTGCAAGAGGAGAAAAGCAGTTGGCCCGACGACGCTTCCCCGCCATCGTCTCCCTCGCCGTTCACATCGTCTCACGGGGCGGCTGTCTGCCGCCGAGGAATAGGAGGGGGCTGCCCCCAGCCCAATAGTCGGGCAGGTTGTGAATTGTCAGGAGGAGCTTAGGGTTGTCAGTATTTGCAGGTTGTGAATTGTGTTTTGTGTTGTGTATTTTGAGAGTACTTTCAGATATGAATGTCTTTTGAATTTCATATTTGCAGTATTGAGCATATGAAGTATTTTATGAATTCTAGAGATCTATTTTTAGCACTTAAAAAATGTAGTTTCATAGGAGTATAAAAGTGCAGACAATGTGATTCTCAGAGAAGAAACTGCAAGTTTCAGTTTCAGATAAGAAATTGCAAGTTCAGTTTCACATAAGAAACTGCAATTTTCAGAGGCAGAGCATTTATATTAACACGGCCTTTTCAAACAGGGTTAACATCATGTTGGAAGTTTTATTCATGGTCGAAAATGGAACTAACAGCCAGTTAACATCATGCTGATCAACATTCATGCATAGCACATCTTCATATGATGCACAGTCAAAATGCCCACACAATGTCGAGTGTGCGAAACACAGAGAAAATGAGGGACGAAGTTTTGGCAAGTGTTGGACGTGGTTTTGGGCTGCCCCGTCTAGGCTTTCATTTTTAACATGCGCAACCCACGACCTCGGATGGGAGGTCGATAGGCCTGTTTGTATTTTCTTAGGGCCGTCATGTATCGACCGGCCTATGGACCTCCCATCCGAGGTTTTATTTTTGGCAGCCCAATTTATGTTTTTTTTTTGAAGAAAACGCAGAGGTCTGTTCTATTTTTCTATATAAGGATAGGAACGCCAGGTCCAACTTATGTTCCCTTCTAACTATATTATATATATTTAAATTATTTTATATGTTATTATATATTATTTTTATTGTCATCATATATTTAACAGATACTTACATATGTAAGAAAACAATATCCCACATCTTATTAACTTATAAAAATAATTTCTTAACAAATAAAATCCTGGATTGTTTTGGCACGAAAATCCTAGTGATTGTGTACAAAAGCTTGGTAAGATTTAAGGACGAATGTAATAATATCACTTATTATTTAAATATATTTATAACAAAATGCTCAGCCCCTTTTTATTTTTTGATAACATTGCTGGCCCAACCCAACATTAGAATCGGCCCAGCAAAATCGTGTATTTCGAGAAAGTGCAAATGGCCTGTAATTTTTTAGGAAATAAAATAAATGGGCCGCATGGACGCTACATTATTTGTTCACCCAGCCCAGCTAATGGCTGAATTCAAAAAAAAGATCAAATTGACTGTAAATTCTACCGCGCAAAAAAAATACTGTAAATTCTGAAGAAAAAAAATGGGTTGAATACGTGCCACATTTTTGGAGGCTGAAATGTGGGCCAATAGGTCGAAGCCAACGCAAGTCGTTGTCAATTTAGTCAATAAATGATTCTGACATGTTAGCCGTTGGATTTACATCCAATGACCGGCATCCATCTTCAATCTCTCGTCTTCTTCCTCCAGCGCCGCCGGGACCACCTCCCACCTCCTGCTGCTAGCAGCTCTGCTTAGCACGCTTCGCTATGAAGCGCTACTCCACCGTTGGCCAGGCCATCCCTCCACCCCTCCACACCTCCTGTTCTTCTCCACCGACTGCCGAACCACACCGCACTAGAACCAGTTAACCCTCGTACACCTCTCCGTCTGCGACTCTACTCCCGCGTCTTCCCATCTCCTGCTCGTTGTTGTCCGGGGCCTCGCCGTCGTCCACCACCTTGGATGCGCTTGGCGTGGCGTGGTCAACGTGGTCAACGAACGACACCATCGGAAGTAGACTGTGCGTGGAGAGGCTGACAGCTGGGTCCACGGCCGCACACAAGGAAATGCCTCCTTATTACGCGCAAAATAATGATTCCTCCACCTGACATCTGGGACCCACCGGAAGGGCCTCTGTATTTCGCGAAAATAACGTGCCCACTGCTGACATGTCGGACCCACCAGCTATCTTCACACGCAAGGAAGTGCCTCCTTATTACGCACAAAAAAATGAATACTCCCCTGCCAGCGGGAACCCAGCATAGTGGGAGGCTGACTTGTGGGCCTACCAAGTTGACGGGGACGGAGGGCTTTGTCAACTTAGTCAATATGAATGATTCTAGCTCCTGTTACCGTACGATGTTCATCCAACGGCCGTAGTGCTTCTTCAACCTTTGGTCTTCTTGCTCCAGCCGCCCAAACCAGCGCCGGTCGTGCCGCGTGCTCCTGCCTCCCGTGGCCGGCTGTGATGCCGCGGAGGCCTCACCGCCCCCTACTACTCCCACCGCTGGCCAGGCCATCCCTCTACTCACCCACACCCCCTGTTATTCTGCGGCGACAGCAGCCTCACACCGCAGCCGAACCAGTGAACCCTCGTACTCCTCTTCGCATGGGCATCCACTGCTGCGTCTTCCCCGGCTCCGAGTCGTCCCCTTCCTAGTCCTCGCTGTCGTCCACCGCCGTGGTGCTCTCGGCGCGGCGTGGTCAACGTGGTCAAGGAAGGACTTCCACTACTAGGAAAAGGCCTACTAGTGGCGCACCAGTTTTGCCTACTAATGGCGCACTACTGGTGCGCCACTAGTACCACGCCACTAGTATTTTTTACTAATGGCGCGCCAGTGGTGCGCCATTAGTATCTGGTATACTAATGGCGCACCACTGGTGCGCCATTAGTATAGGCCACTGGTGCGCCATTAGTATTTTTGAATTTTGAAGGCGGGAAAATAGTAGTGGCGCACCGTCTAACCCCCACCGTGCGCCATTGCTATTTTTGAATTTTGAATTTGGATCTGGATCGCGATTTTTCTGCCCATTTTTTGCTCGTTTTTTTGCACGATATTATTTCAAATTTTGTTCCTGTTTTTGGATCTTGTACGTTCTTTTGCCGTGTTCTTTTGCCGGAGAGGAGTTCGCCGGAGAGGAGGAGGAGGAGGTCACCGGAGAGGCGCTCGCCTACATCGCCGGAGAGGAGGAGGAGGTCGCCGGAGAGGAGTTCACCGGAGCATCGGAGAAGAGGAAGGAGAAACCATGAGGGGATGGGAGGAGAGGAGGGAGGAGGAGCTCACCGGAGAGGAGGGAGGAGAAACCGTGAGGGGAGGGGAGGGGAGGAGAGGAGGGAGGAGGAGGTCGCCGGAGAGGAGGAGGAGGTCGCCGGAGAGGAGGAGGAGGAGGTCGCCGGAGAGGAGGAGGGTAGTATGGTGGAGGACAGAAGGAAAGATGGAGTGGAGGAGAGGAGGAGATGGAGTGGAGGAGAGGTGGAGTGGAGGAGAAGAATGAAGAGGTAAGGAGGAGAGGACCACGCCCAGCCATATATACGGCATAGTAATGGCGCACTGTGGGCAGGTGCGCCATTAGTAACTTTTTTTTATTTTTTTGATTTATTTTGAATTTTGAAGGCGGGAAGATACTAATGGCGCACCACGGGCAGGTGCGCCATTACTAACTTTTTTTAATTTATTTTGAATTTTGAAGGCGGGAAGATACTAATGGCGCACCACGGGCAGGTGCGCCATTAGTAACTTTTTTTTATTTTTTTGACTTATTTTGAATTTTGAAGGCGGGAAGATAGTAATGGCGCACCATGGGCAGGTGCGCCATTAGTAAGTTTGAATTTTTTTGCCTCTCCAGATCTTAAAAGCCCCGTATCTTTTTTTCTGTTAGGTTTTTGAGGATTTTCAAAAAACTTTTTCATCCGAGTTCGTATGCAAAAGTTATGCCCATTTTACAAATTCTCGAGAGATTTTGCAAATAAAGTCGAAATTCATGTTTGAAAATTTTCACAACAACTAGACCACATATCACATGGGAAACTTATTTTCTTTTATTTTTTTCACATTTCCATCATTTTTTAACTGAAAAGGCGGTCCACGGGGGGGGGGGGGGGGGGCATTCGGTGGAAGTGGTGGCCAAGTTACTAATGGCGCACCGTGGGAGTGGTGCGCCATTAGTAATGGCGCACCGTGGGAGTGGTGCGCCATTAGTAATGGCGCACCACTCCCACGGTGCGCCATTAGTAGTTTCAAAAATAAAAAAATTGAATTTTTTTGAAACATAATTACTTATGGCGCACCATGGGAGTGGTGCGCCATTACTAGTTGAACTACTAATGGCGCACCATCCCACGGTGCGCCATTAGTAGTTTTGAAAAATTAAAAAAAATTACTAATGGCGCACCGTGGATGTGGTGCGCCATTAGTATTTGCACAGTAATGGCGCACCAACACATGGTGCGCCATTAGTATTTAGTAATGGCGCACCACATGTACAGTGCGCCATTAGTGTCCATATTGGTTATAGCTGTTTTTGTAGTAGTGTTCCATCGGACGTGGACTGTACGTGGAGAGGCTGACAGCTGGGTCCACGGCTGCAGCAAGGAAGTGCCTCCTTATTACGCGCAAAATAATGATTCGTCCACCTGACAGTGGGGACCCACCGGACGGGCCACCGTATTTCGCGAAAAAAACGTTTCCCCTTGACTGCTGGGACCCACCAGCTACATCTTCGCACGCAAGGAAGTGCGTCCGGGCAAAAAAAAACGATTCGCCCCCCTGACTGCTGGGACCCACCAGCTACATCTTCGCACGCAAGGAAGTGCGTTCGAGAAAAAAAATGATTCGCCCCCCTGACTGCTGGGACCCACCAGCTACAACTTCGCACGCAAGGAAGTGCCTGGCAGTCGGGACCCACCTGGTCGAAGCGTACATAGTGTTGTCATTCTGGTCGCGAACGTGTACGTACATATATACTGGTGGATGTAGAGGCGCGCACGTGTCGTAGTAGAGGCACGTACGTGTCGTAGTAGAGGCGCGCACGTAGCATGTACACGTACGTACAGCGGCCAGGGTGCAAGAAAGAAAATACGGCCACGTATGTGTACATACGGGCGGGGTCTCGAACGCCTACTCGCGCATACGTACGGCCAGGGCTCGTGTACATGGCTTGGTCGGAACGGAGAAACAACGTCGTCGTCATGTTCATGGGGAGGCAACGGAATGCATCGTGTTCATGGGGAGGCAACGGAATGTGTCGTGTTCATGGGGAGGCAACGGAATGCGTCGTGCTCATCGGGAGGCAACGGAACGCGTGGGAGCCAACCGGCTGGGTCAGAACGGAATGTGTGGTCGTGTTCATCGGGAGGGCTTGGACGGAACAGGCGATGGAAACGAGGCCTGGCGTACCGCAAAACGGAGGAAACGGACCTCCTACGTTCGGAAGGGGGTCCTGTTGATCGGGAGGGGTGTGGCGTACCGCAAAACGGAGGAAACGGACCTCGTACGGTCGAAACGGGGGTCCTATTGATCGGGAGGGGTGTGGCGTACCGCAAAACGGAGGAAATGGACCTCCTACGGTTGAAATGGGGGTCCTGTTGATCGGGAGGGGTGTGCCGTACCGCAAAACAGACGAAATCCTACGGTCGAAACGGGGGTCCTGTTGATCGGGAGGGGTGTGGCGTACCGCAAAACGGACGAAACGGACCTACTATGGTCGAAACGGGGGTCCTGTTCATCGGGAGGGGTGTGGCGTACCGCAAAACGGGACTCCACGGGATACTGTTCATCTCCACCGTCGACCTCCTCCAGCCTCCATGGGCTATCGTCGACCTCCTCCAGCCTCCACGAGCTCCTGTTCATCCAGCCTCCACCGCGCGCTACTCCACCGGCTACTGTTCAACCACCCCTCCACGGGCACCCCTCCACCGTCTACTGTTCATCCAGCCCTCCACACCATGGGGTCATGTTCAACCACCCCTCCACGGGCACCCCTCCACCGTCTATTGTTCATCCAGCCCTCCACACCACGGGGTCCTGTTCATCCAGAGGCAATGCCACCGCTCACCGTTCATCCAACCCCCCTCCCCCCGCAACGCTCACTGTTCATCCAATCGATCGGCTTCAGTTAGTAGCAGTAGCAAAGGAATCGCTCGATCGGGTTCAGTTAACAGCCATCGATCGATCGCTAGGGTTCAGTAACGCGTAGCCTGCAGTGCAATCGCTCGGGTTCAGTTAGAGCCCAACGCCTCGCTCGGGTTCAGTTAGAGCCAACGCCTCACACACACGCGTGTACGTGTACGAGAGAAACGCGCATCGCTCGGCCCCCGACCTCCCACCGTAACCGGGAACTCCCCGAAATTTTCCTCCCCCTTGCTTCTACCACGGTTTTTCCCATCATGGACGGCCCAAAGAATGGTATGCAGCTGCGTCTCCGGCCCGCCCAGGACGAAAAGCCCATTTTCTGTCATGATTTTTTGTCATAGAAGTAGGAGCCCACCACATCTATGATGATACCGGGTTTTGTCACAATTATCGTCATAGAAGTGTCATATGTATGACAGAAAAAAAATTCGTTCGGCCCAAAATATCACGGATGTGTCTTTTTTTGTAGTGACCGCTAGGTGCAAGACCCGCTGCAGGAGCAACGCCGGACATTGTGAACGCCTGGCAGAGCAAAGCTGATGACTACTCGATACTTCAGTGTGCCATGCTTTACGGCTTAGAACCGGGACTTCAACGACATTTTGAACGTCATGGAGCATATGAGATGTTCAAGGAGTTGAAGTTAATATTTCAAGCAAATGCCCGAATTGAGAGATATGAAGTCTCCAATAAGTTCTATAGCTGCAAAATGAAGGAGAATAGTTCTGTCAGTGAGTGTATACTCAAAATGTCTGGGTATCATAATCACTTGACTCGGCTGGGAGTTAATCTTCCGGTTGATAGTGTCATTGACAGAGTTCTTCAATCACTACCACCAAGCTACAAAAGCTTCGTGATGAACTATAACATGCAAGGGATGGATAAGATGATTCCCGAGCTCTTCGTAATGCTAAAGGCTGCGGAGGTAGAAATCAAGAAGGAGCATCAAGTGTTGATGGTCAACAAGACCACCAGTTTCAAGAAAAAGGGTAAAGGGAAGAAGGGGAACTTCAAGAAGAACGGCAAGCAAGTTGTTGCTCAAGTGAAGAAGCCCAAGTCTCGACCTAAGCCTAAGACTGAGTGCTTCTACTGCAAAGGGACTGGTCACTCGAAGCGGAACTGCCCCAAGTATTTGGCGGATAAGAAGGATGGCAAGGTGAACAAAGGTATATGTGATATACATGTTATTGATGTGTACCTTACTAATGCTCGAAGTAGTGCCTGGGTATTTGATACTGGTTCTGTTGCTAATATTTGCAACTCGAAACAGGGACTATGGATTAAGCGAAGATTGGCTAAGGACGAGGTGACGATGCGCGTGGGAAATGGGTCCAAAGTCGATGTGACCGCCGTTGGCACGCTACCTCTACATCTACCTTCGGGATTAGTTTTAGACCTGAATAATTGTTATTTGGTGCCAGCGTTAAGCATGAACATTATATCTGGATCTTGTTTGATGCGAGACGGTTATTCATTTAAATCCGAGAATAATGGTTGTTCTATTTATATGAGTAATATCTTTTATGGTCATGCACCCTTGAAGAGTGGTCTATTTTTGTTGAATCTCAATAGTAGTGACACACATATTCATAATATTGAAGCCAAAAGATGCAGAGTTGATAATGACAGTGCAACTTATTTGTGGCACTGCCGTTTGGGTCATATTGGTGTAAAGCGCATGAAGAAACTCCATTCTGATGGACTTTTGGAATCACTTGGTATTTGCGAACCATGCCTCATGGGCAAGATGACTAAAATTTCGTTCTCCGGAACAATGGAGCGAGCAACAGATTTATTGGAAATCATACATACTGATGTATGTGGTCCGATGAATATTGAGGCTCGCGGCGGGTATCGTTATTTTCTGACCTTCACAGATGATTTGAGCAGATATGGGTATATCTACTTGATGAAACATAAGTCTCAAAACATTTGAAAAGTTCAAAGAATTTCAGAGTGAAGCTAGTGGAAAATCATCGTAACAAGAAAATAAAGTTTCTACGATCTGATCGTGGAGGAGAATATTTGAGTTACAAGTTTGGTCTTCATTTGAAACAATGCGGAATAGTTTCGCAACTCACGCCACCCGGAACACCACAACGTAATGGTATGTCCGAACATCGTAAACGCACTTTATTAGATATGGTGCGATCTATGATGTCTCTTACTGATTTACCGCTATCGTTTTGGGGTTACGCTTTAGAGATGGCTGCATTCACGTTAAATAGGGCACCATCTAAATCCGTCGAGATGACACCGTATGAACTGTGGTTTGGCAAGAAACCCAAGTTGTCATTTCTTAAAGTTTGGGGTTGCGATGCTTATGTGAAAAAACTTCAACCTGATAAGCTCGAACCCAAATCGGAGAAATGTGTCTTCATAGGATACCCAAAAGAAACTGTTGGGTGCACCTTCTATCACAGATCCGAAGGCAAGATATGTGTTGCTAAGAATGGATCCTTTCTAGAGAAGGAGTTTCTCTCGAAAGAAGTGAGTGGGAGGAAAGTAGAACTTGATGATGTAACTGTACCTGCTCCGTTATTGGAAAGTAGTTCATCACAGAAATCAGTTCCTGTGACTACTGCACCAATTAGTGAGGAAGCTAATGATGATGATCATGTAACTTCAGATCAAGTTACAACTGAACCTCGTAGGTCAACCAGAATAAGATCCGCACCAGAGTGGTACAGTAATCCGGTTCTGGAGGTCATGTTACTTGACCATGACGAACCTACCAACTATGAGGAAGCGATGATGAGCCAAGATTCCGCGAAATGGCTTGAGGCCATGAAATCTGAAATAGGATCCATGTATGAGAACAAAGTGTGGACTTTGGTTGACTTGCCCGATGATCGGCAAGCCAGCAAGAATAAATGGATTTTCGGGAAGAAGAGTGACGCTCACGGTAATGTTACTGTCTACAAAGCTCGACTTGTTGCGAAAGTTTTCGACAAGTTCAAGGAGTTGACTATGATGAGACCTTCTCACCCGTAGCGATGCTTAAGTCCGTCCGAATCATGTTAGTAATTGTTGCATTTTATGATTATGAAATTTGGCAAATGGATGTAAAGACTGCATTCCTGAATGGATTTCTGGAAGAAGAGTTGTATATGATGCAACCCGAAGGTTTTATCAATCCAAAGTATTCTAACAAAGTGTGCAAGCTCCAACGATCCATTTATGGACTGGTGCAAGTATCTCGGAGTTGGAATAAACATTTTGATAGTGTGATCAAAGCATATGGTTTTATACAGACTTTTGGAGAAGCCTGTATTTACAAGAAAGTGAGTGGGAGCTCTGTAGCATTTCTAATATTATATGTGGATGACATATTGTTGATTGGAAATGATATAGAATTTCTGGATAGCATAAAAGGATACTTGAATAAGAGTCTTTCAATGAAAGACCTCGGTGAAGCTGCTTATATATTGGGCATCAAGATCTATAGAGATAGATCAAGACGCTTAATTGGACTACCACAAAGCACATACCTTGATAAAGTTTTGAAGAAGTTCAAAATGGATCAGGCAAAGAAAGGGTTCTTGCCTGTGTTACAAGGTGTGAAATTGAGTCAGACTCAATGCCCGATCACTTCAGAAGATAGAGAGAAAATGAAAGTCATTCCCTATGCTTCAGCCATAGGTTCTATCATGTATGCAATGTTGTGTACCAGACCTGATGTGTGCCTTGCTATTAGTTTAGCAGGGAGGTACCAAAGTAATCCAGGAGTGGATCACTGGACAGCGGTCAAGAACATCCTGAAATACCTGAAAAGGACTAAGGATATGTTTCTCGTTTATGTAGGTGACAAAGAACTCGTCGTAAATGGTTACATCGATGCAAGCTTTGACAGTGATCCGGATGACTCTAAGTCACAAACCGGATACGTATTTATATTGTACGGTGGAGCTGTAAGTTGGTGCAGTTCTAAGCAAAGCGTCGTGGCGGGATCTACGTGTGAAGCGGAGTACATAGCTGCTTCGGAAGCAGCAAATGAAGGAGTCTGGATGAAGGAGTTCATATCTGATCTAGGTGTCATACCTAGTGCATCGGGTCCAATGAAAATCTTTTGTGACAATACAGGTGCAATTGCCTTGACAAAGGAATCCAGATTTCACAAGAGAACCAAGCACATCAAGAGACACTTCAATTCCATCCGCGATCAAGTCAAAGAGGGAGACATAGAGATTTGCAAGCTACATACGGATCTGAATGTTGCAGACCCGTTGACTAAGCCTCTCTCACGAGCAAAACATGATCAACACCAAGACTCCATGGGTGTTAGAATCATTACTGTGTAATCTAGATTATTGACTCTAGTGCAAGTGGGAGACCGGAGGAAATATGCCCTAGAGGCAATAATAAAGTTTTTATTTATATTTCCTCTTATCATGATAAATGTTTATTATTCATGCTAGAATTGTATTAACCGGAAACTTAGTACATGTGTGAATACATAGACAAACAGAGTGTCACTAGTATGCCTCTACTAGACTAGCTCGTTGAATCAAAGATGGTTAAGTTTACTAACCATAGACATGATGTAGCGACCCGACCTCAGACGGCCAAGTCTCTGTGCTTCAGTGCCATCCCTGGATCGGTAATGCTGACACACACAGTACTCGAATGGATTTATAACAGAGTAGCAATCACACACTTATTACATCGATAGTCTCAAGAGAGATCTTATTACAATAAATATGGCTTAAGGCCATCTAAATAAGATAACAACGGAAGGCTTGGAAGATAAAGCAAGTCCATCAACTCCAATGGCATAGCTGAGTGCATGACAACGACCTAGCGCACCTTACTCTTCGTCTGAAAAGTCTGCAACATGATATGTTGCAGCCCGGAAACGGGTCAGCACATGGAATATGCTGGCAAGATAACACAGTACAACAATGAACAAGTAAAACCTATCTCTACATGCATATATGGCTGTTGGAGGCTCTACTGTTATAATGTTTTGTGAAGAGCCAATTTTTCCCTACAACAAAGGAATATATATTATTTAACTATCATGGTGGTTGAAACATTGAGAAGGTTCCTCCAACTCAATCCCAATTAAAAAGTAATTATCAACCCAACAAATTAATTTAAAGTGACGAGATCAACATGATAATCCAAGAACCAGATACTCAAGATGTCCATAACCGGGGACACGGCTAACCATGATTAGTTTGTACACTCTGCAGAGGTTTGTGCACTTTTCCCCACAAGACTCGATCTCCTCCGTTGGATTTCTCGCACTACATGATGTTTGAGAAACGGATGACCGAGACACAGTCTTTCAGAAACATTAACTCTTTACTCTGGGTGGACAGTTACACCTACTTTCCCCTACATCTGCTAGCCCACCACTGAAAGAGGTCATGCAACCTACTCAACTATGCTAGAGCCCATAATAGCTTGTGGCTGCACACGGAAGTTTCTAGCATGAATAATCTTATGATCCCTTTGAGCCTAGGTGGCGAACCATAGGATGATCACACGGGTACTCCGGGATATCCTAGGACAATTGAATCAAATCGGAGCCTGGGTTTCTAGAGATTCGATCTGCAAAAAGAATCAATCGAATCGGAGCTACGGAACTAAAACTACGGTCAAAAGAACTTCGAATACAAATCTGCTTGAAACCAAATTTTAAATTTGTCAAAACCTTGTTCAAGTTGATTACACAGAAAGAGGGGCTCAAGACGAAAATTTTGGTGTTGGTTTCACTGGATTTGGACAAACGGTTAAGAAACGGCGAGGGTTTGAAGACCAGGGGCTAATCTTTGATAAAAATAATCGCGGATAGGTCCCTGGCTGAAAAGAAAATAAAAGAAAAAACTAACGAACGAACGTTCGCTGTCTGAACCTAACCGGCGAACAACGTTCATTAAAACGAACGATCGGACGAACGTCCGCTAAATAAAATAAACCGACGAGAACCGAGTAAAAACCGAAAAAAAATGCATCTAGGTTTTAAAAAAAACGATCGGTTTTTACCTAACCGAAAAAAACCGGCGGCGGATCTGGCGGCTCGAGTCCGGCGGGCGAGGCGGCGACTCCAGCGGGACTAGGCGGCTACGCGGCGCGGGCAGCGGCGCGGCTCGGGGTGGTGGTGGGGGTCGGTGGCAAGGGTATTTAAAGGCTCGGGGGGGTCGGCGCCTTGGGGAGGGGGTCGAGAAGGAGGAGTCCTCCTCGGACTCGGCGCCGGCGGCGGCGTGCGCCGGCCGGACTCCCGGTCGGAGTAGGTCGGGGCGAGGCGGTGGGCTGGCCCGGCTTAGCTGGGCTATTGGCCCAGTCGGGCGCACGAAGTTTTTTTTTAAATAGATTCCGCCGAGAAAATCCTAATAAAATAAAAATAGAAAATCTAAAAATGCCAAAACAAATTTTCCCTGGATAAGTAAAATATTTCAAACAAAGTGAACATTTTTCTTGGCCTAAAAATGCAATTTTGAAAAATGCATATTTTTCTAATTCAAATAAAATAGTAGTAAAATCCAAATAAAATTATTTATTTGATTTTAACATTTTTCCTCCAATATTTCATTTATTTTGGAGAAGTCATATTATCTCCTCTCATATATTTTAATTTGAAATATTTTTGAAGAGAAAAATAATTAAAACCAAAATGATCCCCGTTTCAATATTTGAGAAAACTCAAATAGGAAAATCGTGAAATCCCCAACTCTCTCCGTGGGTCCTTGAGTTGCTTAGAATTTCAAGGATCGCAAAACAAAATACAATAAAATATGATATGCATGGATGACCTATGTATAACATTCCAAATTGAAAATTTGGGATGTTACAAACCTACCCCCTTAAGATGAATCTCGTCCTCGAGATTCGGGTTGGCTAGAAAATAGGGGTGGGTTGTCTTTGCGCAACTCTTCCTCTTGTTCCCTGGTGGCTTCACCCTCGGTATGGTGGCTCCACTGAACTTTGCAAAACTTGATAACCTTGTTGCGTGTAACTCGGCTCGCAAACTCGAGAATCTTGACAGGTTTCTCCTCATAGGTCAAATCACTATCCAACCGAGTCGCTTCCAGGGGTACTGTATCTCTCAGAGGAATATCGGCCATCTCAGCATGGCACTTCTTCAACTGGGAAACGTGAAACACATCATGAACTCCTGACAGTCCTTCGGGTAACTCCAACTTGTAGGCCACTTCTTCCATACGTTCCAAAACTTGGTATGGTCCTACAAATCTCGGGGCTAACTTTCCCTTAACTCCAAAACGTTTAATTCCTCGCAGAGGTGATACACGAAGATATGCTCTATCTCCAATTTCATAGAATACCTCCTTGCGTTTCAAGTCTGCATAACTCTTTTGCCTAGACTGAGCTACCTTCAGTCGGTCTCGAATCAACTTAACCTTCTCTTCAGACTCTTTGATCAAATCTGGTCCAAACAACTGACGGTCTCTGACTTCATCCCACATTAATGGTGTTCTGCACCTTCTTCCATACAGGGCTTCGAAAGGTGCCATCTTCAAACTGGCCTGGTAGTTGTTGTTGTATGAGAACTCCGCATAAGGAAAATTATCATCCCAAATAGATCCATAATCTAGCGCACAAGCTCTCAACATATCCTCCAGAATCTGATTGACTCTCTTGGTCTGTCCATCTGTCTGCGGATGAAAAGCTGTACTGAATTCTAGCCTGGTACCCAAAGTCTGGTGCAGCTGGTGCCAAAACTTTGAAGTGAACTGCGTTCCTCTATCTGATACGATGGTCCTTGGAACTCCATGCAAACATACGATCCTGGTCATATATATCTTGGCCAACTTCGCACTTGTATAGGTGGTTTTCACTGGGATAAAGTGAACTACTTTGGTCAGACGATCCACTACTACCCAGATAGAATCGTATCCCGATCGGGTCCTGGGTAATCCGGTGATAAAATCCATGCCAAGCTTGTCCCACTTCCATTCAGGTATAGGCATAGGCTGCAGTAATCCTGCTGGCTTCTGATGTTCTGCCTTCACTCTCTGACATACATCACATACGGCTACATACTCGGCAATATCCTTCTTCATACCAGTCCACCAGAAACGCTCCTTCAAATCCAAATACATCTTGGTGTTTCTGGGGTGTATCGAGTATGGTGAGTCATGAGCTTCCTGAAGTATCAACTTTCTGATCTCTGCATTATTGGGCACATAAACACGGTCCTCAAACCACAAGGTGTCGTGCTCATCCTCACGAAAACCTTTGGCCTTTCCTTTGCTCATTCTCTCCTTTATTTCGGCAATTTCCTTGTCATCCTTCTGAGCTTCTCGATTTTTTCCCAATAATGTTGACTGAACCTCCAATGCTGCAACAAAACCTCTAGGAACTATCTCCAAACGAAGCTCCCTGAGATCTTCTGCTAATTCCTTAGGCAATCCTCCGCTTACGAGGGTATTAGCATAACTCTTCCGGCTGAGAGCATCTGCTACGACATTGGCCTTGCCTGGATGATAGTGCAACTTCATATCATAATCCTTTATGAGCTCCAACCATCTCCTTTGCCTGAGATTTAGCTCCTTGTCCGTGAAAATGTACTTCAAACTCTTATGATCCGTGTACACATCACAACGGTTTCCAATAAGAAAATGTCTCCAGGTCTTGAGTGCATGCACTACGGCTGCTAACTCCAAATCATGCGTCGCATAATTCAACTCATGCGGTCGAAGTTGTCGTGAGGCATATGAAACAACTCTCCCGTCCTGCATAAGCACTCCTCCAAGTCCTAAGCGAGAAGTGTCGCAATACACTTGGAAATCCTTGCGTATATCTGGCAGAATCAGCACCGGGGCTGTAGTCAAACGTTTCTTCAACTCTTGAAAACTGGCCTCACATTCCTCTGTCCATTTGAACTTAGTGTCCTTCAACAGCTCCGTCCTGGGCTTCGCAATCTTAGAGAAATTCTCGATAAATCTTTGATAATATCCCGCGAGTCCAAGAAAACTGCGGATCTCTCCAACTGAGGTGGGTGCCAACCACTCAGTGACTGACTTAACCTTGGTGGGGTCTACTGCTATACCTTCTCCTGATATAACATGTCCAAGGAATCCAACTTCCTTCAACCAAAACACAACTTGCTGAACTTGGCATACAACTGATGTTCCCTGAGCTTCTCGAGAACTAAACGTAAGTGTTACTTGTGCTCCTCTTCATTCTTCGGGTATACCAAAATATCGCCAATGAACACCACAACAAACTTATCCAAGAACTCCATGAACACCTTATTCATCATACTCATGAAATAGGCTGGGGCATTAGTCAATCCAAATGACATAACCGTGTACTCATACAGCCCATACCTTGTGGTGAAAGCCGTCTTAGGTATATCCTGTTCTCGAATCTTCAACTGGTGGTATCCTGATCGCAGATTGATCTTGGAGAATATTTTAGCTCCTTGCAACTGGTCAAACAAATCATTGATCATCGGCAGTGGGTACTTGTTCTTGATCGTCACTTCATTCAAGGCACGATAATCAACAACCATTCTCAACGATCCATCCTTCTTCTCAACCAAGAGCACTGGGGCTCCCCATGGTGACGAACATCGTCGAATGTAACCTTTCGCCAACAACTCCTTAATCTGCTTCTTAATCTCCTCCAGATCATTTGCGGGCATCTGGTATGGTCTCTTCGATATCGGTCCGGTGCCTGGCAATAACTCTATCAAAAACTCAATGTCTTGATCTGGTGGCATGCCTGGTAACTCCTCTGGAAATACATCTGGGTAATCCTTCACTACAGGCACTTCCTCCTGAACAACTCCTGAGAGGGAATTTACTTGGTTTCTCCTTGGCGCATGCCTGGATACATACTTGATCCTTTTTCCCTCTGGGGTGGTGAGTAAAATCGACTTACTAGTGACTTCCTTCAAGTGTCGTCCAAATGGTGTGTCTTCATCCGGTTGTGCAAACTTGTTCCTTGAGTCCGCCATCCTAAAGAGTAGAAAATGGAGAGGAGTCAGAAATGAGTAGAGAAGAGTGACCTATGGCTCATCTTAGTGGTCGTGTCCTACATTCAGCGTGTGCTCTGATACCATCTTGTAGCGACCCGACCTCAGACGGTCAAGTCTCTATGCTTCAGTGCCATCCCTGGATCGGTAATGCTGACACACACAGTACTCGAATGGATTTATAACAGAGTAGCAATCGCACACTTATTACATCGATAGTCTCAAAAGAGATCTTATTACAATAAATATGGCTTAAGGCCATCTAAATAAGATAACATTGGAAGGCTTGGAAGATAAAGCGAGTCCATCAACTCCAACGGCATAGCTGAGTGCATGACAACGACCTAGCGCACCTTACTCTTCGTCTGAAAAGTCTGCAACATGATATGTTGCAGCCCGGAAATGGGTCAGCACATGGAATATGCTGGCAAGATAACACAATACAGCAATGAACAAGTAAAACCTATCTCTACATGCATATATGGCTGGTGAGGCTCTACTGTTATAATGTTTTGCGAAAAGCCAATTTTCCCTACAGCAAAGGAATATATTTTATTTAACTATCATGGTGGTTGAAACATTGAGAAGGTTCCTCCAACTCAATCCCAATTAAAAAGTAATTATCAACCCAACAAATTAATTTAAAGTGACGAGATCAACATGATAATCCAAGAACCAGATACTCAAGATGTCCATAACCGGGGACACGACTAACCATGATTAGTTTGTACACTCTGCAGAGGTTTGTGCACTTTTCCCCACAAGACTCGATTTCCTCCGTTGGATTTCTCGCACTACATGATGTTTGAGAAACGGATGACCGAGACACAGTCTTTTAGAAATATTAACTCTTTACTCTGGGTGGACAGTTACACCTACTTTCCCCTACATCTGCTAGCCCACCACTGAAAGAGGTCATGCAACCTACTCAACTATGCTAGAGCCCATAATAGCTTGTGGTTGCACACGGAAGTTTCTAGCATGAATAATCTTATGATCCCTTTGAGCCTGGGTGGCGAACCATAGGATGATCACACGGGTACTCCGGGATATCCTAGGACAACACTGGATTCTCCAGGTGCCCGCAACCAATCCACCCAGATGTGTATTTAAGTAGCCACCTTAAGTTAACCATTAATTAACAATCTCACATCTGTCATGGATACACTCAAACCCAATCCATGTCTACTAGCATAGCATGGCAATATAAGCATAGCGTATAAGTAACTCCCAAGGGTTTGATAATAAAAGGGCAATAGGTTCTACCTCATCATCTACTTCCCAAACCCACATGTTAAGAGATCCTACTCATGCAATGTTTGAGGATTGTAACTAATGCATAAAAACTGGGTATGAAAAGAGTATGATCAATGTGTTACTTGCCTTGCTGACGATCCGCAAAACCTAGTGACTCGTAGTAGCACGCTTCGCACTCCGGGAATTCTATCGCAAACAAACAATAGCATACATAAGCACTCCAGCAATAATGCACGGGTAAAATTCAAATAAGAAGATCGAATCTAAAAGCTCAACTGAAGAGATTCGATCTGCAAAAAGAATCAATCGAATCGGAGCTACGGAACTAAAACTATGGTCAAAAGAACTTCGAATACAAATCTGCTTGAAACCAAATTTTAAATTTGTCAAAACCTTGTTCAAGTTGATTACACAGAAAGAGGGGCTCGAGACGGAAATTTTGGCGTTGGTTTCATTGGATTTGGACAAACGGATAAGAAACGGCGAGGGTTTGAAGATCAGGGGCTAATCTATGATAAAAATAATCGCGGATAGGTCCCTGGCCGAAAAAGAAAATAAAAGAAAAGACTAACGAACGAACGTTCACTGTCTGAACCTAACCGGCGAACAACGTTCATTAAAACGAACGATTGGACGAACGTCCGCTAAATAAAATAAACCGACGAGAACCGAGTAAAAACCGAAAAAACGCATCTAGGTTTTTAAAAAAACCGATCGGTTTTTACCTAACCGAAAAAAAACCGGCGGCTCGAGTTCGGCGGGCGAGGCGGTGGCTCCGGCGGGACTAGGCGGCGGGGCGGAGCAGCGGCGGCGACGGCGAGCGGCGGCGGCACGGAGCGGGCGGCGGGGCTGGCGGCGCGGCTCGGGGTGGTGGTGGGGGTCGGTGGCGGCGGCGGTATTTCAAGGCCCGGGGGGTCAGCGGCTTGGGGAGGGGGTCGAGGAGGAGGAGTCCTCCTCGGACTCGGCGGCGGCGGCGGCCGGACTACCGGTTGGAGTCGGTCGGGGCGAGGCGGTGGGCTGGCCCGGCTCGGCAACGGCCCAGCCGGGCGCGAAGTTTTTTTTAAACAGATTCCGCCGAGAAAAATCCTAATAAAATAAAAATTAAAAATCTAAAAATGCCAAAACAAATTTTTCTCGTCTAAATAAAATATTTAGAACAAAATGAACATTTTCTTGGCCTAAAAATGCAATTTTGAAAAATCCATATTTTTCTAATTCAAATAAAATAGGAGTAAAATCCAAATAAAAATATTTATTTGATTTTAATATTTTTCCTCCAATATTTCATTTATTTTGGAGAAGTCATATTATCTCCTCTCATATATTTTAATTTGAAATATTTTTGGAGAGAAAAATGATTAAAACCAAAAAGATCCCCGTTTCAATATTTGAGAAAACTCAAATAGGAAAATCATGAAATCCCTAACTCTCTCCGTGGGTCCTTGAGTTGCTTAGAATTTCAAGGATCGCAAAAGAAAATGCAATAAAATATGATATGGATGGATGACCTATGTATAACATTCCAAATTGAAAATTTGGGATGTTACACATGAGTTGTCATTTCATTAACGGGATCACATCATTAGAGAATGATGTGATTGACTTGACCCATTCCTTTAGCTTAGCACTTGATCGTTTAGTTTGTTGCTATTGCTTTCTTCATGACTTATACATGTTCCTATGACTATGAGATTATGCAACTCCCGAATACCGGAGGAACACTTAGTGTGCTATCAAACGTCACAACGTAACTGGGTGATTATAAAGATGCTCTACAGGTGTCTCCGATAGTGTTTGTTGAGTTGGCATAGATCGAGATTAGGATTTGTCACTCCGATTGTCGGAGAGGTATCTCTGGGCCCTCTCGGTAATGCACATCACTATATGCCTTGCAAGCAATGTGACTAATGAGTTAGTTACGAGATGATGCATTACGGAACGAGTAAAGAGACTTGCCGGTAACGAGATTGAACTAGGTATTGAGATACCGACGATCGAATCTCGGGCAAGTAACATACCGATGACAAAAGGAACAACATATGTTGTTATGCAGTTTGACCGATAAAGATCTTCATAGAATATGTAGGAACCAATATGAGCATCCAGATTCCGCTGACCGCTGTTGGTTATTGACCGAAGATGAGTCTCAGTCATGTCTACATAGTTCTCGAACCCGTAGGGTCCGCAAGCTTAACGTTCGATGACGATCGGTATTATGAGTTTATGTGTTTTGATGTACCGAAGGTTGTTTGAAGTCCCAGATGTGATCACGGACATGACGAGGAGTCTTGAAATGGTCGAGACATAAAGATTGATATATTGGACGACTATATTCGGACACTGGAAGTGTTCCGGAGAAGTTTCGGATAAAACCGGAGTGCCGGAGGGTTATCGGAACCCCCGGGGGAACTAATGGGCCTCGATGGGCCTTAGTGGAGAGAGAGAGAGGGGCGGCCAGGGCAGGCCGCGCGCCCCCCTCCCCCTTGAGTCCGAATTGGACTAGGAAGGGGGGCGGCGCCCCCCTTTCCTTCTCCCTCTCCCTCTCCCTCTCCTTCCTTCCCCCTCTCTCCCTCTTGGTGGAAACCTACTAGGACTTGGAGTCCTAGTAGGATTCCCCTCTTGGGGGCGCGCCAAGGAGGGCCGGCCGGCCTCCCCCCTTGCTCCTTTATATACGGGGGCAGGGGCACCCCAAGACACACAAGTTGATTGTTTAGCTGTGTGGTGTGTACGGTGCCCCCCTCCACAGATTTCCACCTCGGTCATATCGTTGTAGTGCTTAGGAGAAGCCCTGCATCGGTAACTTCATGATCACCGTCATCATGCTGTCGTGCTGACGAAACTCTCCCTCGACCTCAGCTGGATCTAGAGTTCGTGGGACGTCACCGAGCTGAACGTGTGCAGATCGCAGAGGTGTCGTACTTTCGGTGCTAGGATTGGTCGGATCGTGAAGACATACGACTACATCAACCGCGTTGTCATAACGCTTCCGCTTTCGATCTACGAGGGTACGTGGACATCACTCTCCCCTCTTGTTGCTATGCATCAGCTAGATGGATCTTGCGTGTGCGTAGGAAGTTTTTTGAAATTACTGTGTTCCCCAATAGCCACCTCCCTTCCGCCTCACTTTTGGGCAGACATTGTCTCGACTACCATCTATGTCATCAACCTTCAGCCATCCACTGCTCTGCAGGGTGGCGTTCCTTTTGAGCATCTCTTTGATTGTTCTCCTGGTGGCGCTTCATTTGTTTTGTTGTGGTTTCTGTATCCTTCTTGTCCCTCATGAACGCACCAAACTGATCGTTCAGTCTGTTGAGTGTGCCTTCTTAGGATATAGTGATAAGCAAAAGGGGAATCACTTTTTATCATGTTGGTCGTCACATTCTTATCTATTGGGATGTGAATTTTTATGAGTCTCGTCCCTTCTACCCACGTCCACTTTCCTCGAACTTCCAGTGCATGATATCACTTTCATCACTTTTTCCGATGCTCCTATCACTCCTTTTGAGCCCTTGTCCATCTGTAATACTGCTCATGCTTCTTCGACTCTTACAAAATTGACGCCGCCATCTCCTATGGTTTCCTCACCTCGCTTATTACAAGATTCTACACCTTCGTCCCTGGTGGCTTCCATCTCCATCAGCTGAGTTTATCCCGGTGATTCCTCCTCATATTCTTCCATCTTTTACTCACTTTTATATTCGTCGTTCTCATGGTGTGGGTGAATCTATTGATGCGCCATCTACTTATGATGTGCCATCTTCCTCGTCTCTACCCACTTATGGCCTGCATCCTCAATTTCTTGTTCACTTTCGCCTGTTGACCGCCCTGGTTTTTCAAGAGCAAGTGCAACTGTTCTTAAGGCGACTCCTTATAGTGATGCTATTGTTAATCCCAAATGGCAGCTTGCAATGTCAGATGAGATTGCGGCTCTTGAGCCCACTGGCACGTGTGTTCTTGTTTCTCTTCCTCCATGTGTTCATTCCATCACTTGTAAGTGGGTCTACAAGGTTAAGACTCACTCTAATGGTTCTCTTGAGCACTAGAAAGCTCGTCTTATGGCTCGTGTCTTTCAACGGGAGCATGGTCTTGATTACAATTTGCTCCTGTGGCGCGTGAGCTGTGTTCACCACTGGTCTATGTCTCATCCTGATGTTAAGAATGTCGTTAGCAGGTCAGTTGTGTGAGGAGGCCTACATGTAGCCACCGCTTGGGTATCCCGTTCCTGACGACACAGTATGTCGTCTTTGTTGCTCTCTTTATGGCCTTAAGCAAGCCCATCATGCCTGGGATGAGCATTTTGCATCTCTGGTACATACTGCATATTTTCTAAAAGCATCTACAGTCAGGATGGACTTATTTAGACCTCTAAACGTCCGTTGACGCGCCCGGTCACTGCCCGGGCGCGTCTGCTTTGAGCCCTCATTTTCCTGCACGCAACCACGACTCTCATATTGTCCTTCCTACTTTCAGACATTTCAACGAACATGTCATATGCGGCACTACCAGGGCACGCATCAGCGGCGGCAAGGACATAGTACGGCATGCACACACCAGAGCTGCCCCTGCACCCGGCAACCACACACGCGACACAGCCAGCTGGTGGCGTCCTCGCGTGGACGCACAAGATGTACAGCAAACACAAGAGCCGAACTTCACAGCCAGCACAACAAACACATGAGCGGGTGACATCCCCGCGAGGACGCAACACAGCAGGCACACAACCAGCCGGCGGCATCCTAATGCGAACGAAGCAACGACGGCGGGCTCGTCTGGCGAGCCGATGCCCAGCTCCTGGCGTTGAGTGCCTACCGCGTCCACTGCATGGGTGCCAGTTCGTGGTCCGGTCGTGCAGGCGCCGCCGGGGGTGTGCGAGCTCCGGCTGGGAGCGGCCGTGGACGCGCTGGCGCGTGAGCTCCGGCTGGGAGCAGCCATGGACGTGTTGGCGCGGGAGCTCTGTCTGCGCCCGCGTGCTCCGGCTGGGAGCGGGAGTGGGCGTGCCCATAGGCGCGAGCGGACACAGCCATCTCATGGTCAGCTCCTGCAGGCCGCGCCGCAGGCGTGCGAGCTCCGGCCTGGGAGCAGCCAAGGGCTGCGAGGTCCGCCTATGGGCGCCCGAGCTCCGCCCTGGGAGCGGCCGCGGGCGCAGCAACGGTGGCGGTGGCGCGATCTCCGAGCGGCCGCCTGAGGAGCGAGTGCTACCTCTTGAGCACTGCGTTGGTTTTCCCTTGAAGAGGAAAGGGTGATGCAGTAAAGTAGCGTAAGTATTTCCCTCGGTTTTTGAGAACCAAGGTATCAATCCAGTAGGAGATCACGCACGAGTCCCTCGCACCTACACAAACAAATAAGAACCTCGCAACCAACGCGATAAAGGGGGTTGTCAATCCCTCAACGGTCACTTACGAGAGTGAGATCTGATAGATATGATAAGATAATATTTTTGGTATTGTTATGATAAAGAGAAATAAAGATGCAAAGTAAAATAAAAGGCAAAAGAAATAACTAAGTGTTGGAAGATTAATATGATGGAAAATAGACCCGGGGGCCATAGGTTTCACTAGTGGCTTCCCTCAAGAGCATAAGTATTACGGTGGGTGAACAAATTACTGTTGAGCAATTGATAGAATTGAGCATAGTTATGAGAATATCTAGGTATGATCATGTATATAGGCATCACGTCCGTGACAAGTAGACCGACTCCTGCCTGCATCTACTACTATTACTCCACACATCGACCGCTATCCAGCATGCATCTAGAGTATTAAGTTCATAAGAACAGAGTAACGCTTTAAGCAAGATGACATGATGTAGAGGGATAAACTCATGCAATATGATATAAACCACATCTTGTTATCCTCGATGGCAACAATACAATACGTGCCTTGCTGCCCCTGCTGTCACTCGGAAAGGACACCGCAAGATTGAACCCAAAGCTAAGCACTTCTCTCATTGCAAGAAAGATCAATCTAGTAGGCCAAACCAAATTGATAATTCGAAGAGACTTGCAAAGATAACCAATCATACATAAAAGATTTCAGAAGAGATTCAAATATTGTTCGTAGATAAACTTGATCATAAACCCACAATTCATCGGTCTTAACAAACACACCGCAAAAGAAGATTACATCGAATAGATCTCCACGAGAATCGTGGAGAACTTTGTATTGAGATCCAAAGAGAGAGAAGGAGCCATCTAGCTAATAACTATGGACCCGAAGGTCTGAAGTAAACTACTCACACATCATCGGAGAGGCTATGGTGTTGATGTAGAAGCCCTCCATGATCAATGCCCCCTCCGGCGGAGCGCCGGAAAAGGCCCCAAGATGGGATCTCACGGGTACAGAAGGTTGCGGCGGTGGAATTAGGTTTTTGGCTCTGTATCTGATAGTTTGGGGGTACGTAGGTATATATAGGAGGAAGAAGTACGTCGGTGGAGCAACGTGGGCCCCATGAGGGTGGAGGGCGCGCCCAGGGGGGTAGGCGCGCCCCCTGCCTCGTGCTCTCCTGGTTGATTTCTTGACGTAGACTCCAAGTCCTCTGGATCACGTTTGTTCCGAAAATCACGTTCCCGAAGGTTTCATTCCGTTTGGACTCCGTTTGATATTCTTTTTCTGCGAAACACTGAAATAGGCAAAAAAACAGCAATTTGGGCTGGGCCTCCGGTTAATAGGTTAGTCCCAAAAATAATATAAAAGTGTATAATAAAGCCCATTAACATCCAAAACAGAATATAATATAGCATGGAACAATCAAAAATTATAGATACGTTGGAGACGTATCAAGCATCCCCAAGCTTAATTCCTGCTCGTCCTCGAGTAGGTAAATGATAAAAGCAGAATTTTTGATGTGGAATGCTACTTAGCATAATTTTCAATGTAATTCTCTTAATTGTGGTATGAATATTCAGATCCGAAAGATTCAAGACAACAGTTTAATGTTGACATAAAAATAATACTTCAAGCATACTAACTAAGCAATTATGTCTTCTCAAAATAACATGGCCAAAGAAAGTTATCCCTACAAAATCATATAGTCTGGCTATGCACTATCTTCACCACACAAAGTATTTAAATCATGCACAACCCCGATGACAAGCCAAGCAATTGTTTCATACTTTTGGTGTTCTCAAACTTTTTCAATCTTCACGCAATACATGAGCGTGAGCCATGGATATAGCACTATATGTGGAATAGAATGGTGGTTGTGGAGAAGACAAAAAAGGAGAAGATAGTCTCACATCAACTAGGCGTATCAACAGGCTATGGAGATGCCCATTAATAGATATCAATGTTAGTGAGTAGGGATTGCCATGCAACGGATGCACTAGAGCTATAAGTATATGAAAGCTCAACAAAAGAAACTAAGTGGGTGTGCATCCAACTTGCTTGCTCACGAAGACCTAGGGCATTTTGAGGAAGCCCATCATTGGAATATACAAGCCAAGTTCTATAATGAAAAATTCCCACTAGTATATGAAAGTGATATCATAGGAGACTCTCTATCATGAAGATCATGGTGCTACTTTGAAGCACAAGTGTGGTAAAAGGATAGTAACATTGTCTCTTCTCTCTTTTTCTCTCATTTTTTTATTTGGGCCTTTTCTCTTTTTTATGGCCTCTTTTTTTTCTTTTTTTGTCCGGAGTCTCATCCCGACTTGTGGGGGAATCATAGTCTCCATCATCCTTTCCTCACTTGGGACAATGCTCTAAAAATGATGATCATCACACTTTTATTTACTTACAACTCAACAATTACAACTCAATACTTAGAACAAAATATGACTCTATGTGAATGCCTCCGGCGGTGTACCGGGATATGCAATGAATCAATAGTGACATGTATAAAAGAATTATGAACGGTGGCTTTGCCACAAATACGATGTCAACTACATGATCATGCGAAGCAATATGACAATGATGGAGCGTGTCATAGTAAACGGAACGGTGGTAAGTTGCATGGCAATATATCTCGGAATGGCTATGGAAATGCCATGATAGGTAGGTATGGTGGCTGTTTTGAGGAAGGTATATGGTGGGTGTATGATACCGACAAAAAGTGCGCGGTATTAGAGAGGCTAGCAATGGTGGAAGGAAGAGAGTGCGTATAATCCATGGACTCAACATTAGTCATAAAGAACTCATATACTTGTTGCAAAAATCTACAAGTTATCAAAGCAAAGTATTACGCGCATGCTCCTAGGGGGATAGATTGGTAGGAAAAGACCATCGCTCGTCCCCGACCGCCACTCATAAGGAAGACAATCAATAAATAAATCATGCTCCGACTTCATCACATAATGGTTCACCATACGTGCATGCTACGGGAATCACAAACTTTAACACAAGTATCCCTCAAATCCACAACTACTCAACTAGCATGACTCTAATATCACCATCTTCATATCTCAAAATAACTATCAAGCATCAAACTTCTCATAGTATTCAACACACTCATAAGATAATTTTTACTAATCTTGGATGCCTATTACTTTAGGACTAATTTCTCAATTTAAGCAAATTACAATGCTGTTTTGTAGGACTCTCAAAATAATATAAGTGAAGCATGAGAGAACAATAGTTTCTATAAAACAAATCCACCACCGTGCTCTAAAAGATATAAGTGAAGCACTAGAGCAAAAACTATATAGCTCAAAAGATATAAGTGAAGCACATAGAGTATTCTAACAAATTCCGAATCAAGTATGTCTCTCTCAAAAGGTGTGTACAGCAAGGATGATTGTGGCAAACTAACAAATAAAGACTCAAATAATACAAGACGCTCCAAGAAAAACACATATCATGTGGTGAATAAAAATATAGCCCCAAGTAAAGTTACTGATGGACGAAGACGAAAGAGGGGATGCCTTCCGGGGCATCCCCAAGCTTTGGATTTTTGGTGTCCTTAGATTACCTTGGGGTTCCATGGGCATCCCCAAGCTTAGGCTCTTGCCACTCCTTGTTCCATAATCCATCAAATCCTTACTCAAAACTTGAAAACTTCACAACACAAAACTTAACAGAAAATCTCGTGAGCTTCGTTAGCGAAAGAAAACAAAACACCACTTCAAGGTACTGTAATGAAATCATTCTTTATTTTTATGGATGTTAAATCTACTGTATTCCAACTTCTCTATGGTTCATAAACTCCGTTACTATCCATAGATTCATCAAGATAAGCAAACAACACACGAAAAACAGAATCTGTCAAAAACAGAACAGTCTGTAGTAATCTGTACCTAACGCAAACTTCTGGAACTTAGAAAAATCTATCAAAATAGGAAGACCTAGATAATTTGTTTATTGATATACTGCAATTGGAATCAGTATGTTATCACGTTCTGGTGATTTTTAACTATTGTTTTCGTGAGCAGAAAGTTTCTGACTTTTTCAGCAAGATCAAATAACTAATATCCAAGTAGATCGTATAGGTTTTACTTGGCACAAACACTAAATAAAACACAAAAACACATCTAACCAGAGGCTAGATCAAATATTTATTCCTAAACAGAAGCAAAAAGCAAAAAAACTAAAAATAAAATTGGGTTGCCTCCCAACAAGCGTTATCGTTTAACGCCCCTAGCTAGGCATAAAAGCAAGGATAGATCTAGGTATTGCCATCTTTGGTTTTAGGGAAGAAAAGAGCAAACTTGTTATCTATGGAATTAATCTTTCTATTTTGATAAATCACGTGGCTATTAATGGTAGAAGAAAGATTAAGCACGTTGCGGAAATTTGCATCTAGGCTAGCTTTTATCTCTTTGATAGATTCGTTTTGGTAGGAGAGCAAAAGAGATGTAGATTCAACTTTCTCATTCATGGGGTGCCCAAATATGGTTTTCATCTTTTCATAAGTATCTACGGCATCCCCTTCAAAAAAGCCTTCTTCAAATATAGAATCTAGGACATGCTTTAAAGAAGAAGGTAGGGCAACATAAAAGCTCTTAAAGTAAATTTCAATTTGGTATTGGGGTACATAGTTAACCCGGATCCTTAACAGTCTATCCCAAGCATCTTTTAAAGATTCATTGAGTAAATAACGAAAAATTCCCGAATCATCTTCATCAAAATTATTAGGACTCTCATTGACAACTCCGGCAGGTTTTTCCATAGCATTATTTATGAGTTTAGATAGAATAGAAGGATCGTCCAAAGTACTAAAGCTCGGGAGAGAACCCCCATCTCTTTTTGGTTCCGACATGCCGAAGGAAAGGCGAGCAGAAAAGAGGGCGAATAAAACAGCAAGGGTGAAGTGGGGGAGAGGAAAACGAGAGGCAAATGGCAAATAATGTAATGCGAGGGATAAGAGTTTGTGATGAGTACTTGGTATGTCTTGACTTGACTTGACTTGGCGCGAATCTCCCTGGCAACGGCGCCAGAAATCCTTCTTGCTACCTCTTGAGCACTGCGTTGGTTTTCCCTTGAAGAGGAAAGGGTGATGCAGTAAGTAGCGTAAGTATTTCCCTCGGTTTTTGAGAACCAAGGTATCAATCCAATAGAAGATCACGCACGAGTCCGTCGCACCTACACAAACAAATAAGAACCTCGCAACCAACGCGATAAAGGGGTTGTCAATCCCTCAACGGTCACTTACGAGAGTGAGATCTGATAGATATGATAAGATAATATTTTTGGTATTTTTATGATAAAGAGAAATAAAGATGCAAAGTAAAATAAAAGGCAAAAGAAATAACTAAGTGTTGGAAGATTAATATGATGGAAAATAGACCCGGGGGCCATAGGTTTCACTAGTGGCTTCTCTCAAGAGCATAAGTATTACGGTGGGTGAACAAATTACTGTTGAGCAATTTATAGAATTGAGCATAGTTATGAGAATATCTAGGTATGATCATGTATATAGGCATCACGTCCGTGACAAGTAGACCGACTCCTTCATGCATCTACTACTATTACTCCACACATCGACCGCTATCCGGCATGCATATAGAGTATTAAGTTCATAAGAACAGAGTAACGCTTTAAGCAAGATGACATGATGTAGAGGGATAAACTCATGCAATATGATATAAACCCCATCTTGTTATCCTCGATGGCAACAATACAATACGTGCCTTGCTTCCCCTGCTGTCACTGGGAAAGGACACCGCAAGATTGAACCCAAAGCTAAGCACTTCTCACATTGCAAGAAAGATCAATCTAGTAGGCAAAACCAAACTGATAATTCGAAGAGACTTGCAAAGATAACCAATCATACATAAAAGAATTCAGAAGAGATTCAAATATTGTTCATAGATAAACTTGATCATAAACCCACAATTCATCGGTCTCAACAAACACACCACAAAAGAAGATTACATCGAATAGATCTCCACGAGAATCGTGGAGAACTTTGTATTGAGATCCAAAGAGAGAGAAGAAGCCATCTAGCTAATAACTATGGACCCGAAGGTCTGAAGTAAACTACTCACACATCATCGGAGAGGCTATCGTATTGATGTAGAAGCCCTCCGTGATCAATGCCCCCTCCGGCGGAGCGCCAGAAAAGGCCCCAAGATGGGATCTCATGGGTACAGAAGGTTGCGGCGGTGGAATTAGGTTTTTGGCTCCGTATCTGATAGTTTGGGGGTACGTAGATATATATAGGAGGAAGAAGTACGTCGGTGGAGCAACATGGGCCCCACGAGGGTGGAGGGCGCGCCCCCCTGCCTCGTGCTCTCCTGGTTGATTTCTTGACGTAGACTCCAAGTCCTCTGGATCACGTTTGTTCTGAAAATCACGTTCCCAAAGGTTTCATTCCGTTTGGACTCCGTTTGATATTCTTTTTCTGTGAAACACTGAAATAGGCAAAAAACAGCAATTTGGGCTGGGCCTCCGGTTAATAGGTTAGTCCCAAAAATAATATAAAAGTGTATAATAAAGCCCGTTAACATCCAAAACAGAATATAATATAGCATGGAACAATCAAAAATTATAGATACGTTGGAGACGTATCAGCGAGCGAGCTCTGGGACGGGCATGCTCCATGCTCGTATGAAAAAGGAGAGATAGAGGGGGGAGGTGAGGTGGGACCTACGAGGGTTGTCCGGGCGCGTTCGGGTAGCCTCATATTCATCTCATATTTGAGATGGATTGGAGGTGGTGGAAATTGCACAAACCACCTACTTTTGGTGTTAGTGTGGCACAAAACACCTACGCCGTACTTTACAGATTTGTTGCACAAAACACCGTATATTGGGGTAATTCGTTGCAGTTAGGTCTAATCCACCATTTAGGTGTATTTGACAAAGAAAATTGCAAAAAACACCTATTTTTGGTGCTGGCATTGCACAAAACACCTACTTTATAGATTTGTTGCACAAAACACTGCATATTGGGGTAATTCATTGCAACTAGGTCTAATCCATCATTTGTGTGTGTTGACATAATTCCGACAAGTGGGTCTAGTTTGTAAGTGCACCGGTGGCAAAAAAACCGGCCACATCAACAACCAACAAGAACTATCAATATCTCACAATCCTTTGCTCGAATTGAGCTGAATTTTCCCCGGAATATTAGTGAGTGCATGTATGATTTATTGGGGGTTATTTTTGCATTTAGAAAATGTTAATTTGAGCAAAAACATTGAGCGAGCCAACTAACGTTGCAAATATCGCACAAACTGTTGGTCCAAATGAGCTGTGTTTTTTTTCGGAATAGTATTGGATACAAGTGTGATTTACTGAAATTATTTCGCATTTATTTTGAAAATTTTGAATTTTGAGTAAAAAATATAAGACCAATATAGACTACCAATATCTCATTATAATGCGATCCAAATCAGCTGAAACTTTCCAGATTCATTACTGGTTACATCTAGCTAGTACAACACCACAAACTTTCGTGTGACTAAACATAAGATTGCTAGATAAATCTAAAAAGATCCATAAATAGCCACAATATTCATAAAATAAGATCAGTAGCACCAAAACATGGAAGATATTGTTGCCATCGGGCTTTAGCATCCAAGTAGTCGCCATATGGCCATTACAGACATCATCAAGTCTCCCACACGAAAATATTACGCCATGAGGTTTTATTATCCAAATACATCCCAAGTTGCAATATAGGCATTACATACTGATATACGATATTCATTCTTGTCGAGGCTGGACTTGAAGTGAAGTAGGAATACGTTATTTGCTTTCTTATCCTCGCTACCATTTTTTTGAAACCGGTGCATTTACAAACTGGGCCCATTTGTCAGAAATCATGTCAACACATCCAAATGGTGGATTAGACCTAGCTGCAACGAATTACCCTAATATATGGTGACGACTTCCCGACTGTCTACTACAACAAATTGTGCCCGACTCTGGCGAGGGAGGGGCGATGACGGCGACGCGCCTTCGGCTCGCTTCAGTGCTTGTAATCGTCGCCAGGTGGTATATGAATCTGGATGTAATTTTTATTATTTCTGGTGCTCATTGTACTGCCATGATTGAAGATGAATAGATCGACAGTTTCCCAAAAAAAAAGTGAGAGATAAACCAATAGTGGCCATGATTGACTCAATTAGGACCATAATTTTCAAGAAAATGCAAAACAATTCCAGTAATTCACGCATGTAGCCAATGCTATTCTGGAAAAAAACTCACCTCATTTGGACCAATAGTTTGTGAGACATTTGCAATGTTAGTTTGCTTGTTCAATTTTTTTTTCAAATTTTTACATTTAAGAAAATGAAAATAATCAATAGTCATAAATGGATTCACTAATATTATGGGGAAATTCAGCTGAGTTGGAGCAAAGGATCGTGAGATATTAACAGTTCTAGTTGGTTGTTGATGTGGCCATTTTTTTGCCACCGGTGCACTTACAAAATGAACCCACTTGTCAGGATCATGTCAACACACATAAATAGTGGATTAGACCTAGCTGCAATGAATTACCCCCAATATATGGTGTTTTGTGCAACAAACCTATAAAGTAGGTGTTTTGTGCACCACTACCACCAAAAGTAGGTGGTTTGTGCAATTTCCTCATTTGAGGTGCGTCGAACAACTCGGATATTGAAGGACGAAATGAGGAGTCCAGTTGGATCATCTTTTTGTGACCAGACACTGTACGGATTGCCCGTCCGGGCGTCTAGAGAGGAAATAGGGGGTCCAACTGCATATGCTCTAACAATCCGGTCCTGAAATAAGCCCGCCACACGTCACCTCACTCCTACTGGTGATGCACCGCAGCGCTGGCTAACCTCATGGTGACCAATAGTAAACAAGACCATTAGGGTAACTCCAACGCGCCGACCCAAACGGGCGCTTTGTCCGCTTTTCGTCCGTTTGGGTCGGCCAAGTGGACGTGCGCATCCGCTTTTTAATTTGGGTTGGCAGGTGCGCCCAACGAAAGGCATACCCATTTTTACCGACGTGGCCGAAACAGACAATAAAACATAATTATACATAAATGGCCGGTACAACGCCGGCCAAACTCCGCTTAAACATAACTAAATATAAAAAAACTCTAATAAACGCCCGCACGCTGCCCTTGTAGACCGCCTTGCCCTTGCCCTTGCCGCCGTCGCCGCCGCCGGTGAGGTCGATGAAGACAGGAGGCGGTCCAACCCAACCGAACGCTGATTGATAGGCCGCCAGGGCAGCCTCCTCCGACATCTATCGCGGCGGCGGCATAGCGGCGAGGCGGGTGCGCTCCTCCTCCTCCTCGCGGCGCAGCTGCTGCTCGCTGCCAGCCCCCTCCTTGGCGAGCCAATGCTCCTTCCAGCGCTCAAGGTGAGCCTCCTCCTCTTTTGGCGTGAAGGCGTAGTAGCAGGGAGGCGCGCTCACCCACTCGCGAAGCTCGCCGGCCCACGAATAGGACTCCTCGGGCCAAGTGGGGGGGGCGACGGTGGCCGCTTCCGCGTGGGTGTTGGCTCAAGCTCCGGCTAAGGCTCTGGTTCGGCCTTGGGCTTGACGAGGGGCGCCGATGGCGGCACGAACAGGGGCGCGTGGACGGAGTCCCCCGCCGCGGACAAAGCAATGGCGTGCTCCAGCCCATCCCAATGGGCATCCTCCTCGAGCCGGCTCGCCTCCAACGCATGTTGCAGGGCTTCCTCGAGAGCGGCTTGGTACTCCACCTCCGCCTGCTCTTCCTCCAGCTTTACCTCGGGGGGCGGCGGTGGGACGTTGTGGTCGATGTGGATGCCGCGTTAGCGCTCCTCCTCGTACTCTATCGTAAACCAGCGCTCCCAGTTGGGGGAGTTTGGCGCGTAGGCACGCATGGCGCGCTGCTCCGGCGTAAGCAGCTCGCGCCGCCCGCAAACATCCTCCGCGTGTGCCCGTGCGGACCGCGGCGTTGCCGGGATGGGGATGCGCTGCGGGTCCAGATGTCAGCCGTGCGGCAAGTACACATCCGTGTACTGCAGGGGTTGGCAGTACTCCCAGTGCCACCGCGCCTGGTGGACTAGGATGTACAGCTGCTCTCGCTCTCGTGATGGCTTGCCGTATCTAGCCGGTGGCGATGGAGGAGGGAGCCCGCGGGAAGATCTCGCGTCGGCGCTGAGCCTCCCCTTCCTCCCTCCCTTCCCGCTGAAGATGACAATGGCTTTGCTAGGGTTTCGGGCTGGCTGGCTAGGATTTTATGGTCGCCGACGATGGAACAAAGGTGGCCAGATGTGGACGAGAAGTGGATGAGGCCGGCCCCGCAGCATGCATCCATTAAAAAGAACGGGCACGCGACCCTTCCACACACTGCCAGGCGGGCCCGAGGTAGGTGGCCGCGTTTAATATGACCACATGTGGTTGTTGGCTGGCTGACTTGTGGGGCCGCGGCGGACACCGAGGGAACACGCGGCGCGTCCGCTTCGTGTCCAAGCCGCCGCATTTTAGGACTGAAATGCGTCGATGCGGATACGAAGTGGACGCAATTTGGGTTTGGGTCGGCGCGTTGGACCGGGGTTTTTATCCGCGGCGATCCAAACAGACTTGGACGGGCGAAATGGGTCGCCCGGTTGGAGTTGCTCTTAGTGATCATTATTCTGATCCCTTCAAAGTATTTTTTTTCCTTTTTATACTCCACCAAAATATAGCTTGGGACTCCAGTCTTATTTGTCTTTGTTAGTTGTTGGTGTGTTTTTGTATGCACGCCTTGATTTTGGCTCTATGGATCCTAATGACTATGCAAAGGTCAAAAATGTGCTCATTGTATTTGAGTCAAGATACGGTAAACAAGAACAAAAGCAAACAAACCTGGGCTGGCAGTGTGCCATCTTCAGATCACCTTTCCCGTCCTTTTGATCTGTCGGTATAGTAGTACTACCGATTGGCCGATGCTCCTGTGACAGCAGAAAAGTCCACGAGAAGCCAGCGTACCGCCTCGGCCAGTTCCGCCGGACGTCTTGTCTGGACCGGAGAGTGCACACGCGCGACGACCGAGCACCAGTCTCGCGCCCCTTGACTAGCGATCGAAATCCCGCTGTACAAAGGGCCTGCGTCCGTCTTCCCTGCGCGCACTTGGTGAGTACTAGTGCAGGAGGATAAGGGTGGGTTAATTGTGGAGAGCGATGGGGTCGCTGGGGAAGGACGCGGCGGCGGCGGCGGCGGCGGCGGCGGCGGAGCGGGTGGTGCTGGCGGTGAACGGCGCGCGGCACGAGGCCGCCGGCGTCGACCCGTCGACGACGCTGCTGGAGTTCCTCCGCACGCGGACGCCCGTCAGGGGGCCCAAGCTCGGCTGCGGCGAAGGTGAGGACAGCACCGCTCGATTCATTTCATATCCCCTTGTTTAATTCTTCTTTCGCTCGTTCGAATAAGCGGATCGATCGAGCCCAGATTTCGATCGAACCGCTACCAGTTCTTGTGTGTGAGCAGGGAAGAAGTTTGTGTACACGTTCACGTAGGACATCACGCCACAATCACAATGCACACCGATGGTTAATGTTGCTCGTCTCTTGTTCTTCTAATCTTCTTCTTTTTGCTTAATTAGATTAGCTAGCTAGCGCTATCGTTCATAAATCGTGACGGGCACATATATACATCGCAGCCGTCGGCCTTTTTATTTCCTTGCATTATCGATCCTTCACGGCACATACCGATTCCAGCCTCCATCGCAGTTATTGGATCGATGGTTCGTTCATCAAACGCGGGCCACAAATATAGTTTTACTGTTTGTTTTCTCCTGGGAAAATCAATCCTCCTGCCTGCTCCGGCCTCCGTGTGAGCATGCGGCAGATGCTGCCGCGATCTGATTACAGCGTTTACTTCTTGGATTCTGGTACCGCTTGCTTGATCCCATGCACACTTCACATTGCTAATTTCGTTAAGGACCTGTTTGGTTCTAAATAAGTCACCAACTTATAAATCAAAAAATGAAAAAAGTGACTTATTTTGCCAAACAGACCTAACTTATAAATCACCCCAACTTATAAGTCATAAATTGCTCCACCTCAACTTAAAACTTATAAGTCACCCTTTTGCGTAGGTCCCACCACCTTTACATAAAAAGACAAGATGGAAAGGTGTGGTTAGGTGACTTATAAGTCAGATGACAACCAAACAGGCGTGACTTATAAGTTATTGGTTTTAAATCACCTAACTTATAAGTCAGGAACCAAACAGGCCCTAAGTCAACTCCACCACGGAATCTAGCTTTTCATTGGATGGACCCTCTGTCTGAAGATCCTAGTCCAGATTTTTCGGAATAGAATAATTGAATGATAAGGTGGTGCACATGGTCAATCTCCATCTTGAAGCCAAGTCTCTTTTGTCTTCTTATATTTTACATGAAGATAAGAAGTAAAGAATAGGATCTCGGCATCGACTTTCCAACCTGCTCTCAACACCCACACGATCACACTGACCGCTGCTCTTTTACTATCAATAATGTGGCAAGACATAATCTGGCCCATCACGCAAGTTCACGCGTATAACTTCATGTAGGAGTATATAATTCAAATTTGCAGTTTAGTGGCAGTATTTTTTTTCCGCTGTAAGTTTACTTTGAATTTCTTTTTTCAAGAATGAATTTTACTTTAACTTTACCTACTATCAAACGACTAGTCAACAACCAATGACTTTGTACAACAGTTAACGGAAATAACATTGCCGAGCACGTTACTGTCACTACACTCGGCCTAGCGATGCGAAAGAGGTATACTAGTATATATTTTCTTGACTTTTATCTAAAAATAGTACTACCTTCGTATCAAAATATAAAATGTTTTTATAGACTAAACTAGTCTACAAAAATATCTTAGTATTTTGCTACGGAGGAGTAATAGTAGCTAAGAAAACAGTAAACTAGAGGATTACTAGTTCTTTACGGTCACTCAGCTCAGGCATGATGGTGACAAAAGGATGCCTTGCCGTTGTACTTTTCTCATAGTGGAGCAATCATACACCCATCCAAAACAATTGGACCATGACTCTGCTTTTTCCTGTTTCGTGGCCAGGTCCGGTCCATGTTCAGTTCAACTGCCGATATTAGAAACTTTGGCGCGTGTTCCAGTTTGCCACGTTCAGTAGCGAAATTCTGTAATCAGTACCACCAGATTTTTGCCCGTGTCAACTTGGCAGATTTACAGTGTTTCCTCATGCGTGGGACATCCATCGCTCACCCACTGCTAGCCAATGACATGTGGGTCAACGCCAAGCTAGCATGCCACACATGCGGAACATACACTCGGATACCTACACGAGGCACAATGCACTGTATTTGCATCATAGGACAAGTTATTGCACCAGTTGTGTGTATTTTGCAACTTTAGGCATCAGAGCATGGTTAATAATATAGCCAGCTGCTGGCTATAAGCCAGTGCCATGTCATCTACAGCCCATCTTATAGCCAACATGTACAATAATAGATCAAAAGAGTGTACTACTTTTTTATTATGTGGCCCACCCTTCATTCTCACAAGGTGCCTAGGAGCACGTGTTAGAGTTGGCTCTTCACGAAGAGCCCGCTTACCTTCTCTCTCCTCTTCTCTTTCCTCCAACTAAGCAGAAATATACTAGTTTAATCCTTATAGCCCGCTTACTCAGCTCTATTGTACTTGCTCTCAAAAAACCGCGCTAGACCATGTATTTAAGGCATCCGCAGTGTATTTAACTCTTGATATTTTATACAGATTCGCATGACTTTACACTTTACAGAATTAGTGGGACCATATACTCGCAATAGCCGTTGCCTTTTAGCGTGAATTACGTGAGATTTTTTATCTTCGGTTTTGGCCGATTCTAGCTGAAATTAACATATCCCCGCAAAAAAAAAGTGAAATTAACCAACAGCAAAAAAAATCTAACGTGTGTTAACGTTGCTGCGTGCATGCAGGTGGATGCGGCGCATGCGTGGTGCTCATCTCCAAGTACGACCCGGCCACCGACGAGGTGACCGAGTTCTCGGCGAGCTCCTGCCTGACGCTCGTCGGCAGCCTCAACCACTGCTCGGTCACCACCAGCGAGGGCATCGGCAACACCCGCGATGGCTACCACCCCGTCCAGCAGCGCCTCGCCGGCTTCCACGCCTCCCAGTGCGGCTTCTGCACCCCCGGCATGTGCATGTCCATCTTCTCCTCGCTCGTCAAAGCCGACAAGCCCGGCACCACCACCGCCGGTGATCACGCCCCGCCTCCGGGGTTCTCCAAGCTTACCTGCGCTGAGGCCGAGCACGCCGTTTCCGGCAATCTGTGCCGCTGCACCGGCTACCGGCCTATCCTCGACGCCTGCAAGAGCTTCGCCGCCGACGTCGACCTGGAGGACCTCGGCCTCAACTCGTTCTGGAAGAAAGGCACCGACCGCGCCGACGTCGGCAAGCTGCCGGAATACTCCAGCGGCTCTGTCTGCACCTTCCCTGAGTTCCTCAAGTCCGAGATCAAGGGTCAAATGAACGATGTTCCAGCGGCGATCGCCGGCGAAGACGGCTGGTACCATCCCAGGAGCATCCAGGAGCTCCATAGCCTCTTCGATTCCAACTGGTTCGACGAAAATTCAGTCAAGATCGTGGCGTCAAACACCGGCGCTGGCGTGTACAAGGATCAAGACCTGTACGATAAGTATATCGACATCAAAGGGATCGCAGAGCTTTCTGTCATCGACAGGAACAGCAAGGGGTTGGAGATCGGGGCAGCCGTGTCCATCTCCAAAGCCATCGAGGTCTTCTCCGATGGCACTCCGGTATTCAGAAAGATCGCCAGTCACCTGAGCAAGGTGGCCTCGCCGTTCGTCCGAAACACGGCGACCGTCGGCGGGAACGTGATCATGGCACAACGACTGCAGTTCCCGTCGGACATAGCCACCGTTCTTCTTGCCGCCGGCTCCACCGTCACCATCCAGACGGCTTCCAAGATGTTGTGCCTGACGCTCGATGAGTTCTTGGAGCAGCCTCCCTGTGATGCCAAGACCATACTGCTCAGCATATTTGTCCCGGATTGGGGTTCAGACAATGTCATCTTCGAGACCTCTCGTGTAGCTCCCAGACCATTTGGCAATGCCGTCTCCTATGTCAATTCTGCATTCCTGGCAAGGACTTCAGGCGATGGAGCATCAGGGGAGCTCATAATTGAGGATATCTGCCTTGCATTCGGCGCATACGGTGTCGATCATACCACCCGGGCTCGGAAGGTTGAAGAGTTCTTGAAGGGGCAATCAGTGAGTGCGCCTGTGATACTTGAAGCTGTTCGATTGCTGAAGGATACTATCATGCCGTCAGAAGGCACCACACACCCTGAATACAGAGTCAGCTTGGCTGTCAGTTTCTTGTTCAGTTTCCTTTCTTCACTTGGAAACAACCAGATTGAACCAGCAAAGGCAATTGCTCCCAATGGGTCATGTGCAAATGGAAGCATGAATGGTCAGGTTGCGAGCGAAGACTTGCAGATTCGCTCAAGACAAGAACTGGTTTTCAATGACGAATACAAACCTGTCGGCAAGCCGATCACGAAATCCGGGGCCGAGCTGCAAGCTTCTGGTATACTCCTACACTCTTATTCCAATGTTTTATTTAGCTTATAAGTGTTTACTTCAATTAGTTTGTACTCTTCAATTACAAGTGATAGTACTACTCGACAATGCTAGTCTACCTTATAACTTACGCACTTCTTAGATTTCTGTAGCTTGAACTTCTCAGCATTGTTTATAGTAAAGTTGTACTAAAGCTGCGTCAATTAATATGGATCGGAGGGAGTAATATTTTCTTCTACATACTTCAAGATTATTTGGGAGTTTTCTTTATTCATCTTTAGCACAATGGTTCTATCAGTGCTGAACCATCTGATATGCTGCATCCCTGAATATATTTCTTCAAAAATTAAAAAAGTTTGGCACATCTAACATGGGCTTGACAATATTCTTGCTTGTTTTCCAGGGGAGGCTGTGTATGTTGATGACATCCCTGCTCCCAAGGATTGCCTCTATGGAGCATTTATCTACAGCACACACCCTCATGCCCATATCAAAGGTGTCAACTTCAGGCCATCTTTGGCTTCAGAAAAGGTCATCGGGGTTATCACCGCAAAGGATATTCCAGCCGGTGGCAAAAATGTTGGAGCTGGCATCGATATGCTAGGAACCGAAGCTCTTTTCGGCGATCCGGTTTCTGAATTTGCTGGTCAAAATATTGGCATTGTGGTACCTACTTCTGGCCACCTGAACTCAATTTCAGGACATAAACCAGTACTAGTTTATTTTTACACTGAATTTTAAGAGACCATTGGACTTACCCTATCCTTTGCCATCACTCAGATCGCTGAAACACAGAAGTACGCCTGTATGGCGGCGAAGCAAGCGGTCATTGAGTATAGCACCGAGAATCTTCAGCTGCCGATTCTGACAATAGAAGATGCCATCCGGCATAACAGCTACTTCCAAATCCCCCCATATTTTGCTCCTCGGCCAGTTGGGGACTTCGAACAAGGGATGTCTCAAGCTGATCACAAGATTCTATCAGGAGAGGTACACATTTGGTATTTAGGGTGCTGCATTGTTAGTTTCAGATGACGAAGATAACTGAATAGTGTCTTTTGTTAATTTCCGACAGGTGAAACTTGAATCACAGTACTACTTCTACATGGAGACTCAGACCGCATTGGCCATCCCCGACGAAGATAACTGCATCACCGTCTACTCCTCTACGCAGCTACCCGAGATCATTCAGAATGTCGTTGCGGACTGCCTCGGCATTCCCTACCACAATGTTCGCGTCATCACAAGGAGAGTTGGAGGCGGCTTCGGTGGAAAGGGAATGAAATCAACCCATGTAAGTTCATTTAGACACACACCAACAATAAGTTCTGCAGCATTCATTCAGACTACACACCAACAATAAGTTCTGCTTTTCAGTTGGTACAACCTTCTGATCATGTTGCAATTGTTTGGGTTTTCAGATAGCATGTGCGTGTGCAGTTGCAGCGTTCAAGCTGCGGCGCCCTGTTCGGATGTACCTCGACCGGAAGACGGACATGATCATGGCCGGAGGGCGGCACCCCATGAAGGCGAAGTACTCCGTCGGGTTCAAGTCGGATGGCACACTCACGGCTCTGCACGTCGATCTTGGGATCAACGCCGGGATATCGCCGGACTTGAGCCCGTTCATCCCGGCTGCCACCATCGCTTGTCTGAACAAGTACAACTGGGGCGCCCTCGCCTTCGACATCAAGTTGTGCAAGACGAACGTATCGTCCAAGTCGGCCGTGCGTGCGCCCGGCGACGTGCAGGGCTCCTTCATCGCCGAGGCCATCATCGAGCACGTAGCGTCCGCGCTCGGGGCCGACACCAACGCCGTCCGGAGAAAGAACCTCCACAGCGTCGAGAGCCTCACGAAGTTCTACGGCGACGCCGCGGGGGACGCCCCGACGTACAGCCTCATCGACATCTTCGACAAGCTGGCCTCGTCACCGGAGTACCGGAGCAGGGCGGAGGCAGTTGAGCGGTTCAACGGCGGGAGCAGGTGGAAGAAGCGCGGCATTTCGTGCGTGCCGATCACCTACGAGGTGGCCCTCCGGCCGACGCCTGGGAAGGTGTCCATCCTGAACGACGGCTCCATCGCTGTGGAGGTCGGCGGCGTGGAGCTCGGGCAAGGGCTGTATACCAAGGTGAAGCAGATGACGGCGTTCGGGCTGCGGGAGCTCTGTCCCGACGCCGACGGGCTGCTCGACAAGGTGCGCGTCATTCAGGCCGACACGCTGAGCTTGATCCAGGGCAGCTTCACCGGTGGGAGCACCACCTCCGAGAGCAGCTGCGAGGCGGTCCGTCAGTCGTGCACCGTGCTCTTCGAGCGCCTCAAGCCCATCAAAGATAGTCTCGAGGCCAAGTCCGGCGCGGCGGCGCCATGGAGCGCCTTGATCGCCCAGGCTAAGATGGCGAGCGTGAACCTGTCGGCGCACGCCTACTGGAAGCCCGACCCAGCCTTCGTAAAATACATCAACTATGGGGCCGCCGTCAGCGAGGTGGAAATCGACGTGCTGACCGGAGCGACGACGATCATGAGGAGCGACCTGGTCTACGACTGCGGTCAGAGCCTGAACCCGGCGGTGGACCTCGGCCAGGTAAGCTCGCCGCCGACCGGCACAGCCCTGCTTCTGCTGATCGTTGTAATATGACTCCATTTTATGTTGATGGATCAGGTGGAGGGCGCATTCGTGCAAGGGGTGGGGTTCTTCACGAACGAGGACTACGCGACGAACGCCGATGGGCTGGTGGTGAACGACGGCACATGGACGTACAAGATCCCCACGGTGGACACCATCCCCAAGCAGTTCAACGTGGAGCTCATCAGCAGCGCGCGCGACAAGAAGCGGGTGCTCTCCTCCAAGGCGTCCGGCGAGCCGCCGCTGCTCCTGGCAGCGTCGGTGCACTGTGCCATGCGGGAGGCCATCAGGGCGGCCAGAACGGACTTCTCGGTCAACTCACCGCTGACGTTCCAGATGGACGTGCCGGCGACCATGGCCGACGTCAAGGAGCTCTGCGGCCTCGACGTCGTGGAAAGGCACCTCCAGAGCCTCTCCTCCGCCGCCGAGGTCCCGACTCCCGTGGCATGACGCTGAGTGCGTTGTGTGTAAAAGGTGGGCATGTAATTTGGCTCGTGTGTTATGCAAAACAGTTTTGCTAAGTCTTAATCGACTCTATGTTGTATTTCTTTGATCTTGCATGAAGATTCAGACAAATTCTTTCTTTTCATTGTCTTTTTTCTTATTTGACTGAGAAGTTTCGGTCGACTGAGATCTAAGCACACCCTATGGAAAAATGTTACACCTACAGACCCAACCTACGGACGTACATCTCCGGCTGTGCTACGGTGCTAATCTTCCCCTCCCTCCTGGTTCAAATTTGAACAATAATGGCTCGGGCATCTCCAACATGGACTCCTAAAACGAACACTGTATCCATCCACGAAAAGTGATACGTACCTCAAACGTCCGCATACGTTGCAGATCAAATTTGAACAAACCGGATGATTTTCAGGTAAAACGGATGATTTTCATTTAAATTTAGGGCCAATTCCATTTTTCCCCCTAACTTTGTCCCGACCTCATCTTTACCCCTAAATAAAAACAGTGCTCAACTTTGCCCCTCTTCCGTTAGGTGCGCTTATAGGAATGCCCTTCCGTACATTTTCCGTCCAGTCAAAGGCCTTTGACCGTTAGATTTTTCCTTTGACTGGACGGAAAATGTACGGAAGGGTATTTCTATAAGCGCACTTAACGGAAGAGGGGTAAAGTTGAGCACTGTTTTTATTTAGGGGTAAAGATGAGGTCGGTACAAATTTAAGGGGAAAATGTAAATCTCCCTTAAATTTAACCAAATTCATTACATTTTTGGCATATATCTTTCAACTAAACAAAAACGAACGACGCTGTTTTAACCTGGTCTAAATCTTCATCAACCGTGGAGGTGTGTGTGTTTCACGTCATGTATTCCCCGTGTCCAACAAGCTCAACAGATGCGAGCCCCAGGAAGTGCAGCGGTGGGAGGGGAAGAATAGAACGTGGAACACGACCCACATGCGACATCAGACTTGGTCGCATTTCTGTTCTACCTTCTCTTCGTCACCGGAGTCTGTCGCATGGACTCCGTTGGAAGGGTCCCACGTTTGCATTCGGATGCTCTTCCGCCATGACGACGTTGAAGTGCGCCTGCGTGGGCAGGGACGTCGGCTCGTCATCGGATGCCTCCTCCATATCTCGGCTGCTCTTCTTTAAGAGGAAGTGGTACTCATAGGCCCGGAGACCATTGTAGAGGCGATTGGATACACTTTGGCTCATCTGGAATCGACGGCGGAAAAATGACTCAAATAGCACATCAGGGACAAAGTAGTCGTCCATCCACATCATATGCCCCATGCCCTTTGTCGATTCATCACTCGATGCCCCTTGATTGATCCTATGCATGTTGGGCATCTCCAATAACCGCATGCATCGTCACCATTTCACCCTCATCTGAGGAGGCTGAATCCATGAACGCGACATAGAAGTACTCCACAACCAAATTCATTGTGTTCACTTTAAAGTAAACAACAATAAAATCAATAAATTTGGCTATGACATTTGATTGAACACTTGCCAGACGTGGCGTCTGTCATGGACCACAATGTGCAGGGGCGGAGGGTACCTGTGTTACGGCAAGACCAGGGTTGCAAGTAAGGCCGCAAGTCGGAGCTTGTCGCCCTTTCGCAGGGGATTCTAACCTTGTGTCAGACCCATGGGTAGCGACGGAGGTCCGGCAAGGCCTGTGCAGCAAAGTGGGTGGTATAGCGTCGGAGTGGGTGGTACGACAACGGTGTCGGTCTCAGACTATGCAGATGCAGCGAGGGTGGAGGGACAAAAGTAGGGCTTTGTGGTGTTTCTGGTTGGGCCCAGGGTGTCCCTACGCGGCGGAGGTCCGAACACACACAAACCTCTCCAAGTTTGCTTGCGGTTTGCAGGAATACGGTTTGCAGGAAGTTTAGCGGCGTTTTGATGGACCGCGTTGGAATGCCTGACTGCCGGATGGCTCATGTGAATCATGGCAGGGGGAAACTGCGCTGATATGCTCTCATTTCTACGAGAAACAGAACGATTTTATTTATTTATACTCTGATTTCACGGAGCCATGGAGACACTGAAATTTATAGGTTTGTTGTGTGCGCCAAATTCACCTCTGAGCACATTTGCGGCCCTCTGGATCGCCATGGCGACCCTCCACAGCTCCTGCCGCACCGCCGCCTGCCGTTGTCTCGTGCTCTGGTTCCCTCGCCGAGAGATGGCGTCCGCGATCCCCGGGAAGAACGAGAGCTCGCTCTCGTAGTCCTCCGGTGGCGAGTACATCTACGAATAAACAAATAAACTGTTGTTGGAAAGGCGTGCTCATAGTCGCTAGAAATATGATCAAGTTATTCTTGGCGCCATTGTTGCGTCACTTGGCGCAGGGTTTGCTCACCAGATGCTTGTACCATGTTCTTCCTTGGAGTCCTTCCGCGTGCAGGAAGCTTCTTTCGGCTAGCAGAAGGCGGTCGTTCAACAGCCGCCTCCTTATAAGACCGCGTCCATCGTGTATATCCAGCAGCTTTAGTTCCTGGATTTGATACCAAAAATCAACAGCGTAAACCACTAAATTTCACACCCAAACCATTTCATTAACCGTGGCCTGATAGTGTTAAAAAAAATATTGTGCTGGACTACTCTGGCAAAGCTTCAACGGTAACTCAGTGGTCATTGACCATAACTGAGGCAAACATGCGAATCTGCTTAAGCATTTGACAACAGAAGTGCATATTCTTGGAGCCCGACAATGTCCAAACGAAAATAAGAAACACAAGTACACGAACAAAAAATTACAATGGAGCAATACAAAGGAAAAATACAATAAAGTGTGTATAGCCTCAACATACCTTTGCCTCCTTCTGAACTTCTGTAGCTGCACTGGAAAGATCATTGATGAATCCATTTATGACACTGACTGATTGACTATTGTTCATCCTGTCAGCAAGTACATTTGTATGCTCCTGTAATGTTACGAATTCCAAGTGTACATTAAAACAAACACGCTACATCGGGACACTGTTGCCATAGTAATACACGCATGGCTTATTATGTGTTTGACAGACCAGATTTGCCAAATTGGGCATAGACCTATTTATAATTTGTAGATATGATGTGTTAAATGAGAGTTAATCCCTGATCTGGAGGTCAATCCTCTCAAGGAAGAAGCACTAATGTGTGTAGCATCTTATGAAGACAGAGAAAGAAATGCCCAACAATAATGAATATGCTTATCATAATTCTGAAAAATAATTACTGTACCTGCAACTGTGAGGCATATGTGTGGTAATCAAAAGGCAACACAAGATCATTTGCCAAGCGAAGCGCTAGTAGTCCCCAAATTTCGGTAACTGATGAAGTGGAAAAGTCAAATAAGTGGGTCTGATGACTACTATTATACATGCTTGCGGAAATCATTTTTCAAGCACCAGTCAAAATCTACCACAACCATATGTGCAGTTCTGTAGGCCACAGTCCATGTGCATTCTTACTCTTGACCAACAAAATTGTAATTGTAAGGCACTCATATCATTTTGATAGATCGTGCTGCTACTTACTAGCCAAATGACGAAGAAACAATGGATCACCATGCTTTTCCATCCAGATATAAGAGTCAAGTGCAGTATGATATCCAGGAAATTCTGTATCAGTAGTACTCTGGTTAGTGATGATGATTAACAGAATCAATAGGACACGTGGTATGAAAAGATAGAGCGAGGAAGTAAATTCCATCTGCCTATTAAGGCTGACCAGGAAAAATATGGAAACAAAAGAAATTATCCGCATACATAACTTTAAAAAATTGGATTTTATAACCCAAACAAAATACATAAAAAATTGGTATGCAGTAACTATACTAAAATTGGCATTTATTCGAAAGGAATCCATATTGGGCTATCTGAAACTCAAAATTATACAAGATCTGACTTCTGAAAGAGATGAAAATATGGTAGTTTCTATTTGGAAAAAGGACAGTTTTTTCCCCTCAAACTACATATATGCTGAAGTGTAAGAGTAAGACAGCGGAGATCACAAGGTATGATTTCGTATCAAATATCAACAAGAATCTTGGAGCAACCATTGAATTAAATGTACTCAAATACCTTTTCCATAGTACAAGTCCACACAAGGAATTCCAGCATGATGGAGAAATGGGGCGAAATCAGAATCAGTTCTGGCAAGTCTCTCTATCTGCATATTGAGATCATCTTCAGAAATAAATCCAAACACCTAGAATACAAGCAAGGTACTAACTGCAATCATCTCAATACAATTATTCTGTGTGGGTATTGTCCGTGATTACATTAGCAAAGAGGCGCTCTCGAGGCAAAATGAGGAGGAAACCTTTCTGAATTACGCGAGCATGATCGGTAAGACCAAAGTGGTTTATTAATTGATCATATGTACCACACTCAACGGAGATTAGACCAGTTTCAAAAGATAAATCTGCCAAAATTCCAACTAGCAGCCATTTGTTCATATCTAAACCTGGTTTCTGCGTACTAATTGCAAATACTTAGAGGCTAATCTTGGCTCCAAGCTATAGACCATGTAGTAAACTGCTGTGAAGATAATCTGTGGATTTCAAACTATGAATGTACTATTTTCTTGGTTTGATCTTTGAATTGCTACCGTGTTCCAGTTAAACAATATATTAGATAACTATATTGTGTTTTTTTATACCACCTATTTTAGTAAAGATCGGAGTATTGCTCGGATTAGAAATACACATCATTTAAAACGGGAAGTGGCTGCATTTGCGTTCCTTTGGTCTGGCTGTCATCGTGACTGCTGATTTGAATAAAAAATTGACCTCGACAATGTAGATTGTAGTAGCCAAATTTAGGGAGAGGCGTGTGTTCGCCCACTATGATCTATAAAGACCTCATACGCATTTGGGAACACTATGTCTGTCCCCTTACTAGCATCATAATGCACGATAGTCAACGAGATCAGTAAGAAAATTATGAGACCACAAATGAGACGTGATGTCAACATGGTCACAGTTAACTTGCATGCAGAGGACAAACCGTGACCTCTATGTGTCGCTGTTGTGAAACTCTCATTTGCCTTTTAACCATTTTAGAGCAACTAGAGACAAGAGACAACATCGAATTGTAGTCCAACCACAATACTATGTGCAGGGGGGAAATTAAACAATCATAATTCTTACATTGATGCCGCCATTCATTGTACTCCATGTATCATGAACTGTCTTTCCTTCAACATCTGGATCCTTTACCTGGAAATAACAGGTTTGAAATAGAATAAATCTCATCTACTCATTCCAATTCTTTCATACCACGGTGACGCTGATGTCGTAATGATATTTCCTACATAACGATGGTTAAGCTAACTAGTTTCAACCATATGCGGGAAACATGCAGGTACTAACAAAGGTTTTATAACAGAACCATGTGTAAGAAATTGCTACTGTTAGCTAAAAGTGAACTTGAGCCAGAGAAGAATGCAAGAGTAAAATAATTTCTTTTTACCTGTCTTGTAACATCGATCAAGAGCTTATCCAACTGGGGAGTAGAACCAGCGAAAAGCCCCATGCCTTGCACAGCACAGTCAACATTCAAGTAAGCTACAGCTTTGGATTGAAGATCTCCAAGGTTCTCTTCGACCCATTCAGTTGACCCGATCTGGAAAAAAGAACCTTCAAAATATAGAAAAAGCAAGTGTAGCAAAAAGTAAATGAGTCTTGGGAGTTGTAATAAATTAACAAAGTAAATCAAGTAAAAGAATCTTTTACTCAGAATTTTGAGCAGCCTAAAACTAGATAGCACATAACAACTTCATGTGGTCATGATTTTGCTATCAATAAAATCAAGAAAATGATTTGCAAATGATCCAATATCAGAAATCCATAAAACTTAACATCTGCCTTGTTCTTTTTTTTCTCTAACCAACATCTGCTTTGTTCTGATCTTTTGAATTGTGAGTATTGCAAATCATGCCACTACCAACAGCCACATAATCAGACCATTATTTTGCAAAAAAAACACTTGCTGATTATGTAGGTAAAAAATTAGTCAACCTCAACTGCTTGCCACCTTATTCTGATATTTTGAATTGTACCTACCACAAACATGCCACTATTGACCGCCACATGATTACATGATTATTCTTGCAACATAGACACACATATATTGACATTTAAGGTCGATGCAGCTTCACATTTGTGACAGCCAGTTTACCACCTTATGAATTTTGCTACAAATGACCAGCATGCCTTAACTCTAAAGTGCACGTACAGTTTCAAATTTAGTGAGGGCCGGGGGGAGGGGGGCACATGTCCCCACACTACTATACACATATCCTATGGTTACGTAGATCATGTTTTTCAAACCAAGCATCTTATCATCTTCTGTTGACACAGACTTACCATTCCAAACTCTTCAGCATCCCAGCTACAAAGAATGATAGTCCTCCGTGGTGTCCAACCTGACCGCAGCATTATTCCAAGACGGCGAGCAACATCAAGAAGCGCAGCTGTCCCACTATTAGGATCAACTGCTCCATACGTCCATGCATCTCGGTGGTTCCCAAGGATCACGTAACGATCAGGTTCTTCGCGTCCTTTTATGACAGCAAAAATATCCTTTATCGTAGCCATCTTCCTGTCCTCCTTAAAAACAGAGATGAGAAGACCGTTTTTTCAGAAATTAAAGCCACCATGAGCTTGAATATTGTCGATGAGGTACAAGTAGTATTTGAAAGGAGATGCAACAACACAAAACTCCAAAGAAAATACTTATGAACGTACGGCAATTATATGGCCTTTTGTTTGTCCAGCACTACCTGGCCCACCCAAAAATGACAAAATGGTATACATCATCAACAGAACAAAGTCACCCAAAGGTTGCAAAATTTACAGCACCGAAATGTTCTGTTATTTCATACTCAAATTACTTTGCTATATCGCCAGAAAAATCTCCCTTCACAAATTATAATCCATATTCTGAGAATGCGAAAGGATTAAGGATGTTATGGAACCATGAGAAAGGGAAGCAAAAATTACCACTCTACATATATTAGTGACTTACAAATGGAGGAGAGCAAAGATGCGATAAATGTGGGCAGACAAGGAAGCCATTATCTGCCTTTCATGAATAAAGTGAGGAAGTATATACACAGCAAAAGAAGGAGGCATCCAAGCTCCCTTCACCGTGTATCCGTAACAATAATCTTCAGAAAGCCAACCAACCTGTACTGGCAGCAAAAACTACCTGGGGGCGCACTAAACACCAAACAGAGCCGCTATTTGACACAGTCTTTGCTTTGCCATGGAAAAAGATCAAAAGATGCAAGGACCGCTGGAACCATATCCCAAATAGTGAGGTCGACAACGACATGAGTCACTGTAATTCCCTGCTTAAATTTGGTAGTAGCAGTAGTACAAATGTACAATACAGATGCAGGCCACAGACCACACACTCTACCAGATTAAGCAAACGTCAACCTCGGTGAGTTCCTAACAAAAATGGGTCAAATTAGCAGCCTATCTATGGAAACCCCAAAATTCAGGTGGTCGGTCGACGGAATTTCCCGTTTTCGCGTCCTTCTTGTCCGCCTCTGTCTGTACATGGCGACAGCAAAATACCAAACCAATGCCTATGTACACCTGAATACCTGGTAGGTGAAGTTGACCAGCGTGGGGCCTGGTCCGACGCCGCCGGCGTGGCCCTCGAGCCCGAGCCCCGCGCGCCACTCCGCCGGCAAGGCCGGCCCGCCCAGGCTCCGCACGATGGCCGAGGCCGTGTCGGCCGACACCGGCATGGACGGGATCGTCGGGAACCGCCGCCGGACCGCCTCGTGGTCGAACCCTAGCCGCTCCGCGCCGTCCGCCGCGGCCCAGCCGGGCGTGAGCGGGTCGCCGGGGCCCCCCAGGAGGACTGTGCCCCTCTCGACGCCGCCGTCCGCGCGGCCGGCGATGAGCACTGCGACGGCGCCCCTCCCCGCGGCGCGCGCCACCACCCCGCCGCGGTACCCGCCCCCGCGGACCGCCACGGCGACGCGGCCGCGGAGGGACACCCCGAGCCGGTCGAGCGCGGCGAGGTCCTCCTCGCGGCCCAGGTTGACGAACACCGCCTCCGCCACGGCCGCACCGGAGGGAGCATACGCGTGGTAGGGCCGCACGACGCGGCGGCCCGGGTCCGCCGGCTCGTCCGTCGACAGGTGCGCCAGGAGGGACCGGTCGGCGGCGAGCAGCGCGAGTGAGGCGTGCGCCCGGTACGAGAGCAGCGGTGCGTACTCGCGGGTCAGCGTCCTTAACCCCGCGGCGCGGAGCCGTGAGAGCACGTACGCGGCCACGCCCGCCGCCCCGGGCGTGCCCGCGAGGTGCGGCCCCGACGTGAGAGTGAGCAGGTCGGCGGCGATGCTGGCGTTGGCCCCCGGGGAGAGCGAGAGGAAGAGCGCGGCAGGGTCGGTGCCGGATTGGCCGGGGCGGGTCCCCGGCGGGCGGCCGTGGAGCACGAGCAGCGAGACGAGGAGCAGCAGGCCGAAGGGCAGGAGGAGGCGCGCGAGGCGGAGTGGCCGCGGCGAGGAAGACGGCGAGGAGGCGTGCGGCATTTCGCGGCGGCTGAGCCTGAGCGTGTGGGGGCTCGGAACACCAGCGGGCTTCGGGGGCGCGCCCACCACCCGTGCGCGGCTTTTACGGCCATGGAAAGGGGGCCGTTACCAACTTTAGCGCGGCTCGCCATCGCAGTACCCTGTACTCTACTTACTACAGTATACTGGTGGTCCTATACGTAGGAGTACGTTGTGGATGGGAAGATGCATGCTCTCGCCATTGCCGTTTCTTCAGATAAGTAAGAGTACGTGCGTAACGTACGAGTACTAGGCTTTACTACGAGCGGGGGTCCCGGGGAGCTTCCACTCGGAGCGAGTGCCGGCGGCGGGGCCGGCTGCGCTGCGCCGATTGGCCGGCCGGGGCGGTGCGCGGCGCACCTCGGCCCACTAGCGATGTGTGTGGGGGCGCGGGCTGTCGCCCCGCCGCCCGCGAGCGAGCTCCCTTTGCGACGTGCCGACTGCCGAGAGGGAGCGGGGCACGGACAGAGGACAGCGACCGGCGCACCTGTGGGCTGTGGCAGGCAGGTCGGTGCGTTTTGGGCTTTCGGATGCTCTCGGTGCCTGCCCTGTAGACCGATAGGGCATCGCACGTGGAAGAATGGGACGTGCTGGTTGTCGTCTCGCGGCGAACAAAGGTGTGTGTGCGTGCTCGTCCTTTATCCATGGGCATGTGCTTTATGTCACTTTGGATGAGACTCTGGCTAGCAGAGGCTGTGAGGTGAATAGTTGTGTTTTGCATCTTGCACTGCATTGCATTTGCAATTTTGCATACACCTCTCACGGAAGGAACTCCTCACAGCAGTGCCTGTGTGTCTCCATGTAAAGCTACTGGGAGTAGAATCTTCTTTCACATGTTTTAGTAGTAGTAGTAAAACAAAGAGAGATAGTAGTAGAAGTTTCGTAACTGAATCGCAAAACCCAGGAGAGAACTGTAAAACCGGACCACGGGTCTAGCCGTCGTCGCACACAAATCGCTTGACGGCCCGGACCACGCCGCTTCCGGCGTCGCCGTACGGCTCGATGACGAAGAACCCGTGGTCCTGCCCCTCGAACTCCACGAGCTCCACCGGCTTCCCCATCGCCTTCAACCTCGCGACGTAGTCCGCGGTTGGGCCGCGCAGCTGGTCGCGCTCGGCGGCCACCACGAGCATCGGCGGGAGCACGACGCCGTCCAGCGCCGGGCCCCCGGGCGCGAATGGGTTGGCCAGCGGGTGGTCGCGGTTCCTCGTGGACTCCGGCGGCAGCGCCAGGCGCCACAGCTGGTCGCACGCCGGCGCCCCGCCGAACAGCGGGCAGAGCATCGCGCACCCGGCGACGCGCGCGGGGTCGAGGCTGAGGCTGCCCAGCCCGAGACGGACGGACATGTGGTGGACGATGTTCCCGCCGGCCGAGTCGCCGCAAACGAACACCCGGCTCAAATCCGCCGACCCCGCGAGCCAGGGGTCGGCGCTCTCGGCCGCCGCCTGCCCGCGCACCCAGGACAGGAAGGTCGCCGCGTCGTCGAGGGCCGCGGGGAGGCGATGCTCCGGGGCGAGGCGGTAGTCCGCGGACAGCACCACGGCCGGGATCTCGCCGGCGAGGCGGAGGCAGCAGGCGTGGAAGTTGGGCATCTCGAAGCTGCCCATGAAGTACCCGCCGCCGTGGAAGTAGGCAAGCACCGGGAGCTTCTCGCCACAGGAGGCCGCCGGTGGCTTGTACACGCGGAGCTTGAGGTTGTGGTCGGCGTCGTACACGACGTCCTTCCACTCGACAACGGGCTGGTCGGGCGGCGGGGACGGGGAAGGGAGCGGGTTGTAGTCCGGGAAACGAATCACCGTGCCGTCGCTGAGGAGCTGGAGGAAAGGGCGCATATCCTCCACGACGTGCGGAGGGGAGGAGGACGCCATGCGGCGATGGGGCTATGAACTTGGCTGAGGCAGTTTACTTTTGACCACTGATGCCACTAGTCCGGTAGGCTAGCCGGCGGCGAGTAGTACTTATAGATATTCTGAAAAGTTAAACTCCATAAACTTTGATCAAGTTTATAAGGAAAATTATTTATATCTACAATACAAATATATACAATATGAAAGTACGTCTTGTGATGTATCCGAGGATATGTATTTGGTATTCTTGATCTATATTTTTTTTCCATATGAACTTGGTCAAAATCTATAAAGTTTGATTCTCAAAAAATATACGAACTACATTATGAGGAGGGAGTACAACATGAACGATGTGAGCTAGTTTGGGCATTTTTTATCCGAAATTGAGCAAAGATCTCATCTTCAGATAATCAGTGATTGGTTAGGTGTTACTGGTCAGTGATTGTTTCAGTGATTGGCATGTCTAATCGAACGCTAATGACCACATCCGCCATGAGCGCGCGTTCGATGAGGTGGACCACCGGGCGATGGAGCGTGCCAACATGGTGGCGGTCGCCCGGCTCGCCAGCGAGCTTTCAAGCAATTCATCGCCGACGAGAGCAAGGCGAGGACCAACCGCCGGTACTTGGCCGAGGAGGATCACGAGTGTGATGCATTATTCAACCAGCTCGCCAACGACAACTCAAGTGAGCCCGTCGATGCGCTGGTGCTCTGGCAGGGGACCCATAAAACCTCGCCCCCGACTCAGGATTAGTGCTTGCTTTAGCTTTAGTTTACCTCTATGTAAGAGCTATCTACTTTAATTATGAACTATGATGTTGTGTTCTGAATCATTATGTGTGATTATGCACTATGTGGTCACAATTTAATTTCAATTTTGAGTTTTGAATGAGATGTTTGCGCACAAATTGGATTTGAGGAGTTAAATTTTAGGATTCGGTTAGCTTCACACATTTTTATAACTCCTCGTAATTGAGAAGTTAAGATTTAAGAGGAAATTGGAGGAAAATATTTGAGGGTTCGGCTAGTGTTGCCCTCAGAGTCATGGCGCCGAGTTGGAGTGCCACCAAGCTATGGCACTCCTCAAAGTTTAATCCATGTTACTTTTGTCTCATATCTGACAAAATCAAACAACCGACATATAAAGAATTATTAAGGATCCCCACTCTTCAAAATTTCTATAAAAAACATGGAATCAAAGAGGCACCAGATGAATCAAAAAAACCACAAGTGACGAGGTTACAAGTATGGTTGTGAGAAGCTACGAGGCAAAAACACATAACACGATCGCGTCGCTCTCCGGGGAGGGGCGGCTTGGGCGAAACCTAACGCGCCACCGTCGCCAACCCCCACGCACCCCCTGCTTCATCTTGTCGCCGTTGGGCAAAGCCCATGCGGCAGCCGGCGGTGGCGGGACTCCCATGCTCGGTTGCTCGGTTGCGCGGTGTGCGACGCAAGGCTGGGTGCCGGGTGGCCGATCTGGGCTCTCTCTCTCCGGCGGTGGCAGCCTACGGCGGTGGCGCTGGTGCTGGGCCGACACGGGGGTTGTGGGCGCGCAGACGTGATGGAGTTCGAGCGGCACGGATCTGGCACATCTACGACGCTGTGGTGTTGGGCGCTGGGGTGGTTGTGACCTCATCTCCTCCTCGCGGTGGATGCACGGTGACATGTTGTTTTGGCTGTACATGGCGGCCTCGTGCCCGGATCTGGTTGGCATGGGACGTCGGTGGGATGCAGTGATGCTGGCTGATCGGAGACGTGCGAGCGGCAAGGCAGTTGCGCATGGTGGGGGGCTGCTCTGGTCGGTTGCGGGTGGATTGGAGTTGCTGCTCCAGACCTTCATGGTCGGCCAGGCGGCGCTACTCGGTTGGATCGGTGCTCTGGTGAGGTTGCGGTGGTGTGCTTCGGCGGTGGCCACCGCGTGGTGCGGGTGGTCATGCCGATGGGTGTCTGGCAGCACTTCCTCTTCGAGCCGGCTCGCATGGTGGGTGTGTGGGCAACGTTTGTGGCATGTCAGAGCCCTCGTTGCAGTGGTGGTGGTGCCGATATCGATGCAGGTAGTCCACAATGGTGACGTGAAGGCCATTGCGTCCTCCGTTCCTCTTGGTTTGTTTCGCCACTGTAGAGTGCGGGCGGAGTCACAGCTTGGTCTCGCACGTTTAGCAGTGGCTTGCCCTATGTTGCTCCCCGGGGCCTGAGGTGGCGAGGCATAAAGCTTTGGGCGAAAGCCTTGTTCTTGGATGGGGGTCGTTGCTGGTGATGTTGGCGCCTATGGACGACGTTGCCAAAGAGTACTTCTTCAAATTGGGCTGTGGCCGGTTGGGGTCCATGCGGCGTTTAGAGGCTGTTCACTAGGCCGAACAATTGTGGGGTTTGTTGGGGCGGTTTTGCGTGGATCAGGGTGAAAGCTTTGGAGTCGACGGGGGTTGATGTCGGTGGTGGCGATGTTTTCGGACGTCGTTTACCTTCTTGAAGGCGTTTTCGAAGATCTTTCCTTCGAACTTTCCAAGGAGATGGTATGTTAGGCGCTGGTGGTGTGCTTGGGTTGTGGCTAGTGGTTTTTTTTTTTGCCTTTTTTTTAGTTATTGTTATGGTTTTCAGCTTAGTTTCGGTAATAAACATGTTCGCCCTATATTTGTTTTTCTCCTCATAATTAAATCGGCGGAGCTCCTACCTTAACACGTCAAAGAAAGAAAAGGTACAAGGCATCTGAAGTATCTTTCGTGCTTGTAGATATCAGGCGGTTGCTTTTTCTTTTTAATAGTGTTGGATGCTTCCATCATCCTCTCTTTTTATTGGAGTGAGGATGCCTTGTGTACATGTCATGAGTAAGGTCCCTCCGTAACTAAATATAAGACGAAAACAACTTCTATTTTGTTACAGAGGTAGTATCTTATTATGTACAATAGGTAGACAATGAGGCAAATTTGTCGACAACGGGTACAAGAAAGAAATCTCATAGGAGGGTTATTAGGGTAATGAAGTAGAGTTACCCATGACGTGACTATTGCACCGTCAACGGCGACAATGATGAGGTGCCAGAGTTAGTTTTGAGGTTGGATAGGAAGAGGATGATGTTTGGGACGTGATGTTTCTTAGCTCCAGCTCAAATAAGCTCAGGCCAACAATAAAATCTGAAATTTTGAAAATAGACTCTAAAAATTCTAAAAACTTTGTGGCAAGCATTGACTAATATTTTGATTGATTGCAAAGTCTTATCATTGAATGACATTCATAGAAGTCGTGAAAAATAATCGATGCTCCAAAAATGCAATTTTCAAAAGCATTTTTTAGTGCTGACTCTTTTGTCACGACACCCACAATTGCCATTCCATGATGAGACTTTGCAAGCACTCAATACGTTTATCGAAGTTTTCCAAAAAGAATTCAGATTTTTTTGAATCATTTTCAGCCTTTTCAAATTTACTATTCATCAAAAGCTCATTTGAACTCGTGAGCAGAAGAGGACTTTCGGTGTTCCTTGGTGCTAGAGGTTTAGATATAGGGAAAAGTATATTTTTCGTTCCTTGGTGACGTGGCATGGTTTTGACTACCGAACTCGCCCCATTATTGTCCACCTCATCTTCGTCTTCTTCTTCTACCTTCTCTCTCTCACCCAAGCTGGAGAAGAATCCCATGACACATGGTTACCATGAGCCTGGCCTGCCTGCTGCTAGTCGTACACCGTTGTGACGGTGCGCTCCACTCCGCGGTTGTCAAAGTAGTGCACGGTGGCCATGTGCCACTGCCCACGCCCTCGGACGCCAGCGCCGGCGCATCCACAGGGAAACAGAGTCGCACATCACGAAGGGCGCCATGCACAAAGTTGCGGCACCAGCAGTCTGAGCACGGCTGCACGGCTCGCCGGATTTGTCGCCGCTGCCATCGGCACGGCGCGGCGGGAGCGGGAGCGGGAGCGAGAGAATATCATCAGGGATCAGGCTTTGAACTAGAGCGGGAGTGAGCTAGGGGCCGACGGTGCAGCAGCGGGAGCATTTGTCAGGCTCGGAACCAGCGCGGGAGTGAGCTAGGGGATCCCCTGTAAACAACAGTCGTGAAGAATCAACAAATCAGCAAAGTTCGAGGCGAACCTTTAGAACATCTCCAACGGCCGCACAAAAATATCACGCCCAATAAAAGTTATAGCGCGCCATTTTAGCACTTTTAATGCGCCGGGACCAACATTGCTTTAGCAGACGCCCAAAGACGCGCGCACAAAAAGCAGACAGTGCAAATTGTGAAGCGCACGCAATCCGAAGCCTAAAATATGCTGCGCGCGGTAGCGTTTTTCAGCGCGCGCCCAAAACTTTTTAGCGCTACAACATCTCCTAAAGCTGTTGGGCGCTAAAAAAACGAATTTTTAGTGCGCGGAGGTCTTTTTTGGCGCCTGTTGGAGATGCTCTTAGCAAACATAGCCAGCCTTTGTGTGCGTGCCTACGTTGTGTTTCCATCCGACTGGTTTGTACGTATGTGCGTGAGACTTGGGCGTTTCTGGCGGGGGCAATCAATTTGCTTGGCTGTGCACGGGAGGATCGATCAAGTTGCGTATGGATGTATCATCAGCAGCGAAGGAAGAGGTGGACGAGTACGAAGGTGAGGCCGCGGCTGCCGGAGGCAGCAGAGCAGACGTGCGGTGAGGTGCTTCCCTGTGCACAAGGAGAGGGGAAGAAGACGAAGGTGAGGTGGACGACGATGTGGCAAGGGCGGTGGTCAAAACCATGCCATGTCAGCACAAAACCACCTGAAGCCATTTGAGGGACGAAAATTATCCAGTTTCAACAATTGAGGGACTAGGTTTTTCTGGTTTTGTAGTTGAGGGATCATTTCTAGACTATTGGTAAAATTGAGGGAAGAAAAATATACTTCTCCCTTAGATATAAAGCCTGATCCGCTTGAATTGAGGAGGTTGTTATAGTGGTTTGAGAAATAAGTCAATTAAGAAATAAGCACATATCGTTGGATCTAGAGAGAACAACTTACCAAAACACTAAGAAAATTGTTCGATCTAGAATAGTGACGGCTCATGAACCATTAGCTGCATTTTAGCGAAAAGGCAAGCACCCTAACAATGACCGGTGGTGTTTAGATGGTCATTTGGAAATATGTATTTTAAATGAAAATGATTAAAATCTGACATCAGATTTGTAGGCATGACAAATCCAATGCTTTTTACGTCAGATTATGTTGTCTTAGGGGTATCTCCAAGGCGGATCCGTAAACCTCCACAACCGTTCGGATCACGCTGTCCGGACCGTGGAAACCATTCAACGCGGTCCTGTATCGGTCTGTCGTGCGGTCCGGATGCGATTTCTCCCGCAAACCGTAGACAAAAGTGGGAGGTTTTGCGTGAGTCCTGACCGCTCGCAAGCCCCGCTCCTGACCACCCTGGCCATGAAAAACCCGTCACCTTGGATCCTAGAAAGTTTGCCTTTTCTTTTTAATAGTGTTGGATCCTAGAAAAAAGAACGGATTTGCCATGTTTGTTAAAAAAACCGCTCGCGGCAACATAATTTGTCATCTTGGATGTAGTATGATTTTTTCAATGCTAAAAAATCTGACATTTGATTTGTAGCGAAATCCTTATAAATTGGCAATACATTCAAATCGGATGCATATGTTGAGAAGAGAAAAAAGAATATGTCTAAGTTTTTGGCATCTTTGTATTTTGAGGAGTATGACATACGAGTGTCCAAAACAAAATGTTACTCCACTCGCCCTTCACAAAGCAGCGATACAAACTGAACTGCTTTGCTCGATCTCCAATTTAGTCGGAGGCGCCGCCGTTACCGTAGACAAACCGTTTGACGAGCCGGACCACCTCACTGCCGGCGTCGCCGTACGGCTCGACGGCGAAGAACCCGTGGTGCTGCCCCTCGAACTCCACGAGCTCCACCGGCTTCCCCATGGCCTTGAGCCTCGCGGCATAGTCCGCGGCGCGGTCGCGCAGCAGGTCGTGCGCGGCGGCCACCACGAGCATCGGAGGCAGCGCGACGCCGTCAAGGGCCGGGCTGTCCGGGCCGAACGGGTTGGCCAGCGGGTGGTCCCTCGTGGACCCAGGCGGCAGCACCAGGCGCCACGCCTGGTCGACCGCCGGCAGCGACAGGAACGGGCCCGGCGGGAACTCCGCCTCCGACGCCGTCCTCTCCTCCCCGCCGAACATCGGGCAGAGCATCGCGCACCCGGCGACGCGAACGGGCTCGAGGGGGCCGAGCCGGCCCGACGCGAGGCGGACGGCCGTGTGGTGGACGACGCCCCCGCCGGCCGAGTCCCCGGCGACGAACACCCGGTCGAAGTCCGCCGTCTCCGAGAGCCATGGGTCGGCGTTGTCTCCAACAGCCGCTGCCTGGCCGCGCACCCAGGACACGACGTTCGCCGCGTCGTCGAGGCCCGCGGGGAACCGGTGCTCGGGGGCGAGGCGGTAGTCTGCAGAGAGCACCACAGCCGGGAGCTCGCCGGCGAGGCGGACGCAGCACGCGTGGAAGTTGGGCATGTCGAAGCTGCCGATGCTGTACCCGCCGCCGTGGAAGTAGACGATCACCGGGAGCTTGTTCCCGGAGGAGGAGGCCGCCGCCGGCCTGTAGATGCGGAGCTTGAGGCCGTGGCTGGCGTCGTACACGACGTCCTTCCAGTCGACGACGGGCTGGCCGGGCGGCGGCGACGGGATCGGGAGCGGGTAGCCGTCCGTGAAGCGGATCACCGTGCCGTCGCTGAGGAGCTGCAGGAACGGGGGCACGTCCTCCACGACGTGCGGCGGCGAGGAGGACGCCATGGGAGAGGTGCGGTCGTGTGGTGGCGACGAGGAAGTTGACTGGAGCGGGGTCACGTTTTGGCCAGTGATGGTACTGCTCGCAGCTAGTGTGTGTGTGGTAGGCAGCTTGGAATGGGAGACATCTTTGCTGCGTCGCCATTTTTATATACCAACGGAGTGAGCTAATTGAGCATGATATATTTTTCTAGAAACTTGATGAGCACGGATCCAGCGTCAGTTAGCCGGTCTCCCTTGGCTTCCTGCTGATTTCGTCTCTGTTTCCGCTGCCGAAATTATCCACGTGCCTTTTAGAAAACGGCGATTTCATGTCAAGAACCGATGTTTTGATTCAACCGAGTGAGGTGAAAAGAAATGAGTAAGAACATGCTGGTTTTTTTCCAAAAAAGAGAGCGCATGCTAGTTCAATTATTAAAATTACTAGTAAAATGCCCGTGCGTTGCAACGGGTTTTTAAAGCGCTCTTCATTTGTTCCCTTTTTCTTCCCTTAACTAAAATGTTTCTCACAGTGATGTGTGAACTCATAAATTTACAACCAAACTAACATATCAAGAGGTAAAAACATATTTATCGAAGAGCATATGTACATCAGATTCGACATTAAGGTTCCGATGTCTGGTAGATTGAGAACAAAAAAATGGTGACTTACAAACAAATCTCATTTATATTTCAGAACATGGTTGTGATAACCCACAATTATAGGGGATCGCAACAGTTTTCGAGGGTAGAGTATTCAACCCAAATTTATTGATTCGACACAAGGGGAGCCAAAGAATATTCTCAAGTATTAGCAACTGAGTTGTCAATTCAGCCACACCTGGATAACTTAATATCTGCAGCAAAATATTTAGTAGCAAAATAGTATGATAGTAACGGTAACGGTAGCAAAGGTAATATTTTTGGGTTTTGTAGTGATTGTAACAGTAGCAACGGAAAAGTAAATAAGCGGAGAACAATATGTGAAAAGCTCGTAGGCATTGGATCGGTGATGGAGAATTATGCCGGATGCGGTTCATCATGTAACAGTCATAACATAGGGTGACACAGAACTAGCTCCAATTCATTAATGTAATGTAGGCATGTATTCCGAATATAGTCATACGTGCTTATGAAAAAAACTTGCATGACATATTTTGTCCTACCCTCCCGTGGCAGCGGGGTCCTAATGGAAACTAAGGGATATTAAGGCCTCCTTTTAATAGAGTACCGGAACAAAGCATTAACACATAGTGAATGCATGAACTCCTCAAACTACGGTCATCACCGGGAGTGGTCCCGATTATTGTCACTTCGGGGTTGCCGGATCATAACACATAGTAGGTGACTATAGACTTGCAAGATAGGATCAAGAACTCACATATATTCATGAAAACATAATAGGTTCAGATCTGAAATCATGGCACTCGGGCCCTAGTGACAAGCATTAAGCATAGCAAAGTCATAGCAACATCAATCTCAGAACATAGTGGATAATAGGGATCAAACCCTAACAAAACTAACTCGATTACATGATAGATCTCATCCAACCCATCACCGTCCAGCAAGCCTACGATGGAATTACTCACGCACGGCGGTGAGCATCATGAAATTGGTGATGGAGGATGGTTGATGATGATGACGGCGACGGATTCCCCTCTCCGGAGCCCCGAACGGACTCCAGATCAGCCCTCCCGAGAGGTTTTAGGGCTTGGCGGCGGCTCCGTATCGTAAAACGCGATGAATCCTTCTCTCTGATTTTTTCTCCCCGAAAGTGAATATATGGAGTTGGAGTTGAGGTCGGTGGAGCGTCAGGGGGCCCACGAGGTAGGGGGCGCGCCCAGGGGGCAGGCGCGCCCCCCCACCCTCGTGGACAGGGTGTGGGCCCCTGACGTGGATTTTTCTTCCGGTATTTTTAATATTTTCCAAAAAGATGTTCCGTGGAGTTTCAGGTCATTCCGAGAACTTTTGTTTCTGCACATAAATAACACCATGGAAAGTCTGCTGAAAATAGCGTCAGTCCGGGTTAGTTCCATTCAAATCATGCAAGTTAGAGTCCAAAACAAGGGCAAAAATGTTTGGAAAAGTAGATACGACAGAGACGTATCAACTCCCCCAAGCTTAAACCTTTGCTTGTCCTCAAGCAATTCAGTTGATAAACTGAAAGTGATAAAGAAAAACTTTTACAAACTCTGTTTGCTCTTGTTGTTGTAAATATGTAAGCCAGCATTCGAGTTTTCAGCAAAGATTATGACTAACCAGATTCACAATAACTCTTAGGTCTCATGTTTACTCATGTCAATGGCATAATCAACTAGCGAGCAATAATAATAGATCTCGGATGACAACACTTTTTCAAAACAATCATAATATGATATAATAAGATGGTATCTCGCTAGCCCTTTCTGAGACCGCAAAACATAAATGCAGAGCACCTTTAAAGATCAAGGACTGACTAGACATTGTAATTCATGGTAAAAGAGATCCAGTCATAGTCATACCCAATATAAATTAATAGTAATGAATGCAAATGACAGCAGCGCTCTCCAGCTAGTGCTTTTTAATAAGAGGGTGATGACTCAACCTGAAAGTAAATAGATAGGCCCTTCGCAGAGGGGAGCAGGGATTTGTAGAGGTGCCAGAGCTCGGTTTTGAAATAGAGATAAATAATATTTTGAGCGGCATACTTTCATTGTCAACATAACAACCAAGAGATGGCGATATCTTTCATGCTACACACATTATAGGCGGTTCCCAAACAGAATGGTAAAGTTTATACTCCCCCTCCACCAACAAGCATCAATCCATGGCTTGCTCGAAACAACGAGTGCCTCCAACTAACAACAGTCCCAGGGGGAGTTTTGTTTGCAATTATTTTGATTTAGTTTGCATAAAGCATGGGACTGGGCATCCCGGTGATCAGCCATTTTCTCGTGAGTGAGAAGCGGAGTCCACTCCTCTTGAGAATAACCCGCCTAGCATGGAAGATACGGACATCCCTAGTTGATACATGAGCTATTCGAGCATACAAAACAGAATTTCATTTGAAGGTTTAGAGTTTGGCACATACAAATTTACTTGGAACGGCAGGTAGATACCGCATATAGGAAGATATAGTGGACTCATATGGAATAACTTTGGGGTTTAAGGGATTGGATGCACAAGCAGTATTCCCGCTTAGTACAAGTGAAGGCTAGCAAAAGACTGGGAAGCGACCAACTAGAGAGCGACAACAGTCATGAACATGCATTAAAATTAATAGACATTGAGTATGAGCATGAGTAGGATATAATCCACCATGAACATAAGTATCGTGAAGGCTATGTTGATTTGTTTCAACTACATGTGTGAACATGTGCCAAGTCGAGTCACTTAAATCATTCAAAGGAGGATACCACCCCACTATACCACATCACAACTATTTTAATAGCATGTTGGCACGCAAGGTAAACCATTATAACTCATAGCTAATCAAGCATGGCATAAGCAACTATGATCTCTAATTGTCATTGCAAACATGTTTATTCATAATAGGCTGAATCAGGAACGATGAACTAATCATATTTACAAAAACAAGAGAGGTCGAGTTCATACCAGCTTCTCTCATCTCAGTCGGTCCATCACATATCGTAATAATTGCCTTGCACTTGCACGACCGAACGATGTGAAAATAATAAGAGTGCACGTGCATTGGACTAAGCTGGAATCTGCGAGCATTCAATAAACAGGAGAAGACAAGGCAATATGGGCTCTTGGTTAAATCAACAATAATGCATATAAGAGCCACTTCAACAATTTAATCATGATCTTCTCCTATTGACCCCCAAAGAAAAGAAAAGAAATAAAACTATTTACACTGGAAAGCTCCCAACAAGCAAAAAAAGAACGGGAAATATTTTTGGGTTTTCTTTTTAATTATTACTACTACAGCAAGAAAAGTAAACTAACTAAAAGTTACAACTAATTTTTTTGGTTTTCTTAAGGTTTATCAAACACACAAGAAGAAAGCAAGAAAAAGGAAAATAAACTAGCATGGATATTACCGTGAAAGAGTATGAGCACCGACAACTAGCAATGAGTGTGTAAACATAAATGTAATGTCGGTGGGAAATACGTACTCCCCCAAGCTTAGGCTTTTGGCCTAAGTTGGTTTATTGCCACAGATGGCCTGGCGGATATCCATAGTTGTAGTCGGGGTCGTACTGAGATGCAGCGGCTATTGCCTCCTGAGCTGTAGCGTGGCGGCGAGCTGTCTCCGCCCTCCTCCCGTACTCATCTGCCTCCTCTCTGGTAATAACATATCTTCCTTTTGCCTGATACTCAAAGAAGGCAGGAGCAGGGAGAGTAATACTGACAGCACGACGTCTGTCAAAGATTAAGCGATACTAGAGAGGTGATTCATTCCTCTCGACAAACTGGTGGTGAACCATAGCATTAAAGTCTAGGTAAGCAGGAGGCAATTCAATATCATCATCACGTATGGTTACACCAAGAAAATTAGCTAAGCGGGTTGCATAAATTCCACTAAAGAAATCTCCATTAAGTCTATTATGATGCAACCTACGTGCAACAATGGCTCCCAAATTATAAGATTTGTCTCCTAACACAGCACTCCTAAGAATACTGAGGTTAGGGACACACATATGACATGCTTCATCTTTACCATTTATGCACCTACCTATGAAGAGAGCAAAATAATGTATAGCAGGAAAATGAATGCTCCCTATGGTAGCTTGTGCTATGTCTCTAGATTCCCCCACAATTATACTAGCAAGAAAATTTCTAAATTCAGATTTGCGGGGTTCACTAGCACTACCCCATTGTGGAAGTTTGCAAGCAGTGGTAAAATCCTCTAAGTCCATAGTATAAGATTTTTCATAAAGATCAAACAGGACAGTTGGAGAATTACGTGAAGATGAAAATTCAAACCTCCTCACAAAGGAACTAGTGAGATAGTGCTACTGGCGGCACTTTTCTCCCTCGAAGTTCACAAGATCAGCGTTACGCAAATATGTGTTAAATTCTTCCTTGATTCCCGCTCGATCCATAAAGTTTTCTGAAGGCCATTCACAAGGCCGCACTGGAGCGTCCCTTGGTGGCTCATCGTCAGCATCACGCATTGCAAGCCTGGGTCCTTGCTTCCTTGAAGAACCACCTTGGAACATTTTCCTAAGCATATTTCTTCCTCTGAAAAATTTCTGAAATTTTTAGTAACTTCAAAATAAAAGTGAACCAAACTCAACAAAATTGAAAGCAACTACTCCTACAAGTGCCTAGAGACTATATCAAGCATTAGAACTACTTGGAACCATATAAATTTGACGTGCAAGCTCAAGAACATGGTCACCTAGGCAGCACAAATTTGCAATGAATAAAGCACTAGAACAAAAACTAATTGGACCAATGGAGGAGTCACATACCAAGGAACAATCTCCCCAAGCAGTTTTGTGAGAGGTGCTTTGAGCAAGGAGATCGAAAATCGCAGCAAAATGAGCTAGAACTCGTGCTTGAGCTAGATGGTGATTTTTTTGGGAGGAAGAAGAAGTGTGTGGGTGCAGGAATAAGTGGAGGGGAGCCACCATGGGCCCACGAGGCAGGGGGCGCGCCCTGGACCCTCGTGGCCAGGTGCTTGCTCCCCCTGCTGTGTTCTCAGTGCCAGATATTCTCAAATATTCCAGAAAAATCATATTTCATTTTCAGGGCATTTGGAGAACTTTTATTTTTGGGGTATTTTTATATTGCACGGATAATTCAGAAAACAGACAGGAAAATACTATTTTTACTTTATTTCAACTAAATAACAGAAAGTAGAGAGAGGGTACAGAAGGTTGTGCCTTCTAGTTTCATCCATCTCATGCCCATCAAAAGGAATCCACTAACAAGGTTGATCAAGTCTTGTTAACAAACTCATTCCGAATAACATGGAACCGGAGAAATTTCGAATAACACTATGTTACCTCAACGGGGATATGCACATCCCCAATAATAAGAATATCATATTTCTTCTTGACAGTAGGAAGAGGAAATTCAAAACCTCCAAAAATAATCGATGGAATTTTTCCAATAGAATTGATACTGTGGACTTGAGGTTGTTTCCTCGGAAAGTGTACCGTATGCTCATTACCATTAACATGAAAAGTGACATTGCCTTTGTTGCAATCAATAACAGCCCCTGCAGTATTCAAAAAAGGTCTTCCAAGAATAATAGACGTACTATTGTCCTCGGGAATATCAAGAATAACAAAGTCCGTTAAAATAGTAACATTTGCAACCACAACAGGCACATCCTCACAAATACCGACAGGTATAGCAGTTGATTTATCAGCCATTTGCAAAGATATTTCAGTAGGTGTCAACTTATTCAAGTCAAGTCTACGATATAAAGAGAGAGGCATAACACTAACACCGGCTCCAAGATCACATAAAGCAGTGTTAACATAGTTTCTTTTAATGGAGCATGGTATAGTTGGTACTCCTGGATCTCCTAGTTTCTTAGGTATTCCACCCTTAAAAGTATAATTAGCAAGCATGGTGGAAATTTCAGCTTCCGGTATCTTTCTTTTATTAATAACAATATCTTTCATATACTTAGCATAAGGATTCATTTTGAGCATATCAGTTAATCACATACGCAAAAAGATAGGTCTAATCATTTCAGCAAAGCGCTCAAAATCCTCATCATCCTTTTTCTTGGATGGTTTGGGAGGAAAAGGCATGGGTTTCTGAACCCATGGCTCCCTTTCTTTACCGTGCTTCCTAGCAACAAAGTCTCTCTTATCATAACGTTGATTCTTTGATTGTGGGTTATCAAGATCAACAACAAGTTCAATTTCTACATCATTATCATTACTAGGTTGAGCATCATCATGAACATCTTCATTAATATTATCACTAGGCTCATGTTCATTACCAGATTGTGTTTCAGCGTCAGAAATAGAAATATCATTTGGATTCTCAGGTGTTTCAGCAACAGGTTCACTAGAAGCATACAAAGTCCTATAATTTTTCTTTTTCTTCTTTTTAGAAGAGCTAGGTGCCTCAATATTATTTCTCTGAGAATCTTGCTCAATTCTCTTAGGGTGGCCTTTAGGATACAAAGGTTCCTGAGTCATCTTACCAGTTCTAGTAGCCACTCTAACAGCATAATCATTTTTCTTACTATTCAATTCATTGAGCAAATCATTCTGAGCTTTAAGTACTTGTTCTACTTGAGTGGTAACCATAGAAGCATGTTTACTAATGAGTTTAAGTTCACCTTTAACTCTAGACATTGTATTTCAAGCGTATCGGAATTGCATTTCAATTGTCTACCAAAATAAGCATTGAAATCTTCTTGCTTAACCATAAAGTTGTCAAACTCATCCAGACAATGGCTAGCAAACTTAGTAGGAGGGATTTCAGCTTTATCATATCTATAGAGAGAATTTACCTTTACTACCTGTGTTGGGTTATCAAGACCGTGAGTTTCTTCAATAGGTGGAGGATTAAGATCATATGTTTCTTCAACAGGCGATAAATTAAGACCATGTATTTCTTCAATAGGAGGTAAATTCTTAACATCTTCAGCTTTAATACCCTTTTCTTTCATAGATTTCTTTGCCTCTTGCATATCCTCAGGACTGAGAAATAGAACACCTCTCTTCTTCGAAGTTGGTTTAGGAATAGGCTCAGGAATTGGCTCAGGAGCTGGCTCAGGAAGAGTCCAATTATTTTCATTTGTCAACATATTATTCAATAGAATTTCAGCTTCATCCGGTGTTCTTTCCCTGAAAACAGAACCAGCACAACTATTCAGGTAATCTCTGAAAGCATCGGTTAGTCCATTATAAAAGATATCAAGTATTTCATTTTTCGTAAGAGGATGATCAGGCAAAGCATTAAGTAATTGGAGAAGCCTCCCCCAAGCTTGTGGGAGACTCTCTTTTTCAATTTGCACAAAATTATATATATCCCTCAAAGCAGCTTGTTTCTTATGAGCAGGGAAATATTTAGCAGAGAAGTAATAAATCATATCCTGGGGACTACGTACACAACCAGGATCAAGAGAATTAAACCATATCTTAGCCTCACCCTTTAATGAGAACGGAAATATTTTAAGGATATATAGGTAGAGAGATTTCTCATCATTAGTGAACAGGGTGGCTATATCATTTAATTTAGTAAGATGTGCCACAACAGTTTCAGATTCATAGCCATGAAAAGGATCAGATTCAACCAAAGTAATTATATCAGGATCAACAGAGAATTCATAATCCTTATCAGTAACACAGATAGGTGAAGTAGCAAAAGCAGGGTCAGGTTTCATTCTAACATTAAGAGATTGCCGCTTCCATTTAGCTAATAACCTCTTGAGCTCGTATCTATCTTTGCAAGCTAAAATAGCTAAAGCAACTTATTTTTCAAAAACATAACCCTCAGGAACAACAGACGATTCATATTTATTAGGGGGAGAGTCTTCATCACCACTTTCATCAATATTATCAGTTTCAATAATTTCATTCTCTCTAACCCTAGCAAGTTGTTCATCAAGAAATTCACCAAGTGGCACAGTAGTATCAAGCATAGAAGTAGTTTCATCATAAGTATCATGCATAGCAGAAGTGGCATCATCAATAACATGCGACATATCAGAACGAATAGCAGAAGCAGGTTTAGGTGCCGCAAGCTTACTCAAAACAGAAGGTGAATCAAGTGCAGAGCTAGATGGCAGTTCCTTACCTCCCCTCGTAGTTGAGGGATAGATTTTTGTTTTCTCGTCTTTCAAGTTCTTCATAGTGACCAGCAGATATAAATCCCAAGTGACTCAAAGAATAGAGCTATGCTCCCCGGCAACGGCGCCAGAAAATAGTCTTGATAACCCACAAGTATAGGGAATCGCAACCGTTTTTGAGGGTAGAGTATTCAACCCAAATTTATTGATTCGATACAAGGGGAGCCAAAGAATATTATCAAGTATTAGCAACTGAGTTGTCAATTCAGCCACACCTGGATAACCTAATATCTGCAGCAAAGTATTTAGTAGCAAAGTAGTATGATAGTAACGGTAACGGTAGCAAAGGTAATATTTTTGGGTTTTGTAGTGATTGTAACAGTAGCAACGGAAAAGTAAATAAGCGGAGAACAATATGTGAAAAGCTCGTAGGCATTGGATCGGTGATGGAGAATTATGCCGGATGCGGTTCATCATGTAACAGTCATAACATAGGGTGACACAGAACTAGCTCCAATTCATCAATGTAATGTAGGCATGTATTCCGAATATAGTCATACGTGCTTATGGAAAAGAACTTGCATGACATCTTTTGTCCTACCCTCCCGTGGCAGCGGGGTCCTAATGGAAACTAAGGGATATTAAGGCCTCCTTTTAATAGAGTACCGGAACAAAGCATTAACACATAGTGAATACATGAACTCCTCAAACTACGGTCATCACCGGGAGTGGTCCCAATTATTGTCACTTCGGGGTTGTCGGATCATAACACATAGTAGGTGACTATAGACTTGCAAGATAGGATCAAGAACTCACATATATTCATGAAAACATAATAGGTTCAGATCTGAAATCATGGCACTCGGGCCCTAGTGACAAGCATTAAGCATAGCAAAGTCATAGCAACATCAATCTCAGAACATAGTGGATACTAGGGATCAAACCCTAACAAAACTAACTCGATTACATGATAGATCTCATCCAACCCATCACCGTCCAGCAAGCCTACGATGGAATTACTCACGCACGGCGGTGAGCATCATGAAAATGGTGATGGAGGATGGTTGATGATGATGACGGCGACGGATTCCCCTCTCCGGAGCCCCGAACGGACTCCAGATCAGCCCTCCCGAGAGGTTTTAGGGCTTGGCGGCGGCTCCGTATCGTAAAACATGATGAATCCTTCTCTCTGATTTTTTTTCTCCCCGAAAGTGAATATGTGGAGTTGGAGTTGAGGTCGGTGGAGCGTCAGGGGGCCCACGAGGTAGGGGGCGCGCCCAGGGGGACAGGCGCGCCCCCACCCTCGTGGACAGGGTGTGGGCCCCCTGACGTGGATTTTTCTTCCGTATTTTTAATATTTTCCAAAAAGATGTTCCGTGGAGTTTCAGGTCATTCCGAGAACTTTTGTTTCTGCACATAAATAACACCATGGAAAGTCTGCTGAAAACAGCATCAGTCCGGGTTAGTTCCATTCAAATCATGCAAGTTAGAGTCCAAAACAAGGGCAAAAGTGTTTGGAAAAGTAGATACGACGGAGACGTATCAGGTTGTCCTACAATTGTGTGCATACAAGATCTTTTGCCCCCTCCCTCCCTCCCTTGATCTATCGCCCCTCTCTCCCCTCTCTCTCTCAATCACTCTCTCTTGATCTCTCTTAATCTCGAATGTATTGCCTTCTGAAGAGGGCTCTAGCGGTCTAGTAGCCGTCTCGTGAGCTGGTCATCATTCTTGTTGTTGGGGGCGACGGCGAATGAATGAGACATGGGTATGTGAGGCATCACAAAAATGCGATTTCAAAATTTTATTTGGAAAACTTTTCTAGCTCAAACTGCTTATTCAAGTTTGAAAATCAAATCACATGTATAGAAAACATTTTTTTCACAAACAGTATGGGTGCAAGGAGACATGTATTAGGGCATATGTTGTAGAGGAATACCGACTTTTTATACATGGGAGGAACCAACAAAGAAATAAAAATTTGAGAAAATGTTGGGCACAACTGTATTCTCACATGTGGACCTACAATAGATGTTAGCAAATATATACTCCCTCCGTCATCCCAAAATAAGTGTCTCAACTTTATAGTTGTAGACGGGTATTTTAACTGCTTCATTTCTTGAGACACTTATTTTGGGACGGAGGGAGTACTTCAAAAGTCACAACGACATTATTAAAAGTGTTATTACCCATCCAAAGAAAGATATTTATGTTGCATAAACATCAGAAACCAAAATTCAGTCCAATAAAGTGTACTGATCTTAATTATTAGCATTACTCACTTGATAGGAGCCATGATAATCTGCTCATATGTTGCTCCCTTAAGTCTAAGGGTGAGATCAACAACAGAAAAATCGACAGTGGGAACATGGAAGGCCATTCCAATCAATTTTCTAACGAGTTCTGGAAGCACCTTACCAACAGCATGCAAGAAATGAAGCAGTTAAAATACCCGTCTACAACCATAAATGACGTAGTTTACGTACCACGAGAAAGTATGTTCAGTCCTAGCTTGTCTTACAAGTAATATACTCCCTCCTGTCCTTTTTAGTCTACATATAAGTTTTGTCTGAAGTCAAAGTATCTCTATTTTGACCAAACTTATAGAAAAAAGTATCAACATCCACAAGGCCAAATCAATATTATTAGATTCATTATGAAATGTAGCTTCATAATACATATATTTGATATTGTAGATGTTCATATTTTTCAATATAAGTTTGGTCAAACATTGCAAAATTTAACTTGACACAAATCTAATACGCGGAGTAAAAATGCCGGAGGGAGTATGTAAAACAACTTTTCCAAGGCTGACAATACTATGTTGTGTCCATAAGGCTGAAGATATACTATGAACATGTCACCTTCTAACATGCCTGCAACTCCTGAATTTACTTCTCGGAGGATGATTCAACAATCTTCAAGTGTACAGTAGAAGCTCCATCTTTTCCTTTCCCCACACCCGTGCAAGAATGCCGCAAGTTCCACGTCCACCTCCCTCTCCAGCAAGACTTGACCGACTGCCTCTCCCCTCCGGCTTCCTGCACCCCCACTAGTAGAAAACAGGGCTTTGGTTGGGGCCTGGCCAGCCCATTAGTCCCGGTTCAGCCACGAACCGGGACCCATGGGGGCATACGTCCCGGTTCATGAGCCCAGGGGGCCGGCCGGGGCCTCGTGGGCATTGGTCCCGGTTCGTATGGACCCTTTTGTACCGGTTCCTGGCACGAACCGGACCAATAGGTCTCGCTCCTGTCCCACATACATTTGTCCCGGTTCGTGGCTTGAACTGGGACAAAAGGTTGGGCTTTAGTCCCGGTTTCAGCCACGAACCGGGACAAATGAGTTGCCTATATATACCCCATCGCCGCGGCAGAGCACTCCACAGTGCTCTGTTTTTTGCTGGCCGGTGAGGGGAGGGCATTTGAGTGCTCTAGCTCACCTCCTATGCACATGAGGTGTTCGATGAAATGCCCGAGCCACACTAGTTAAGCTTTCTCCTCTCGAAGCTCGACCTCCAAGCTCCATTTTCCCCGAGATTTGCATAGGATTAGCGGTCCGTCACGTCCTGTCCCCGTCTTCACCACCGTCGATCGCCCGCGCCGATCTCGTTGCCGCCACCATCGTGGTGAGCCTCTTGTTCTTATCTTCTTCTGAAAGAAAATAATTCTTACTTTAGATAGATACTTGTCTAATTATATATAATGCACGTAGATGAACCGGCAATGGATGTATGGTGTCAGACACACCTCCGAGTACGTTAAGGGCGTGCATAATTTTCTCGAAGTGGCTGAGGTAAACAAGCAGAATGGTTTTATGTGCTGTCCATGCCCTAGTTGTGGGAATACGAAGTCTTACTCTGACCGGAAAATCCTTCACACCCACATGCTTTATAAGGGTTTCATGCCACACTATAATGCTTGGACGAGGCACGGAGAAATAGGGGTTATGATGGAAGACAGCGATGAAGAAGAGGACGATGACAACTATGTGCCCCCTGAATACGGTGATGCTGCAACGGGGGAAGCTGCTAAAGATCAAGATCAGGAACCAGATGATGTGCCCAATGATGATGATCTCCGCTGGGTCATTGTCGATGCAAGGACGCAATGCGAAAGTCAAAAGGAGAAGCTGAAGTTCGATCGCATGTTAGAGGATCACAAAAAAGGGTTGTACCCCAATTGCGAAGATGGCAACACAAAGCTCGGTACCGTACTGGAATTGCTGCAGTGGAAGGCAGAGAATGCTGTGCCTGACAAAGGATTTGAGAAGCTACTGGAAATATTGAAGAAGAAGCTTCCAAAGGATAACGAATTACCCGACAGTACGTACGCAGCAAAGAAGGCCGTATGCCCTCTAGGATTGGAGGTGCAGAAGATACATGCATGCCCTAATGACTGCATCCTCTACCGCGGTGCGTACGAGGATTTGAACGCATGCCTGGTATGCGGTGCATTGCGGTATAAGATCAGACGAGATGACCCTGGTGATGTTGACGGCGAGCCCCGCAGGAAGAGGGTTCCTGCGAAGGTGATGTGGTATGCTCCTATAATATCACGGTTGAAACGACTGTTCAGAAACAAAGAGCATGCCAAGTTGATGCGATGGCACAGTGAGGACCGTAAGAAAGACGATAAGTTGAGAGCACCCGCTGACGGGTCGTAGTGGAGAAAAATCGAGAGAAAGTACTGGGCTGAGTTTGCAGGTGACCCAAGGAACGTATGGTTTGGTTTAAGCGCGGATGGCATTAATCCTTTCGGGGAGCAGAGCAGCAATCACAGCACCTGGCCCGTGACTCTATGTATGTATAACCTTCCTCCTTGGATGTGCATGAAGCGGAAGTTCATTATGATGCTAGTTCTCATCCAAGGCCCTAAGCAATCCGGCAACGACATTGATGTGTACCTAAGGCCATTAGTTGAAGAACTTTTACAGCTGTGGAATGGAAACGGTGTACGTGTGTGGGATGAGCACAAACAGGAGGAATTTAACCTGCACGCGTTGCTGTTTGTAACCATCAACGATTGGCCCACTCTCAGTAACCTTTTAGGACAGATAAACAAGGGATACCATGCATGCACGCACTGTTTAGCTGACACCGAAAGTATATACCTTGACAAATGTAGGAAGAATGTGTACCTGGGCCATCGCCGATTTCTTCCGACCAACCATCAATGTTGAAAGAAAGGCAAGCATTTCAAAGGCGAGGCAGATCACCGGAAGAAGCCCGCCATGCGTACCGGTGATCACATACTTGCTATGGTCAATGATTTACACGTAATCTTTGGAAATGGTCCCGGCAGACTAGTTGTTCCGAATGACGCTGAGGGACGCGCACCCATGTGGAAGAAGAAATCTATATTTTGGGACCTACCCTACTGGAAAGACCTAGAGGTCCGCTCTTCAATCGACGTGATGCACGTGACGAAGAACCTTTGCGTGAACCTGCTAAGCTTCTTGGGCGTGTATGGGAAGACAAAAGATACAGCTGAGGCACGGGAGGACCTGCAACGTTTGCACGAAAAAGACGGCATGCCTCCAAAGCAGTATGAAGGTCCTGCCAGCTACGCTCTTACCAAAGAAGAGAAGGAAATCTTCTTTGAATGCCTGCTCAGTATGAAGGTCCCGACTGGCTTCTCATCGAATATAAAGGGAATAATAAATATGCCAGAGAAAAAGTTCCAGAACCTAAAGTCTCATGACTGCTATGTGATTATGACGCAACTGCTTCCGGTTGCATTGAGGGGGCTTCTACCGGAAAACGTCCGATTAGCCATTGTGAAGCTATGTGCATTCCTCAATGCAATCTCTCAAAAGGTGATCGATCCAGAAATCATACCAAGGCTAAGGAGTGATGTGGCGCAATGTCTTGTCAGTTTCGAGCTGGTGTTCCCACCATCCTTCCTCAATATCATGACGCACGTCCTAGTTCATCTAGTCGACTAGATTGTCATTCTGGGCCCCGTATTTCTACACAATATGTACCCCTTTGAGAGGTTCATGGGAGTCCTAAAGAAATATGTCCATAACCGCGCTAGGCCAGAAGGAAGCATCTCCATGGGCCATCAAACAGAGGATGTCATTGGGTTTTGTGTTGACTTCATTCCTGGCCTTAAGAAGATAGGTCTCCCTAAATTGCGGTATGAGGGGAGACTGACTGGAAAAGGCACGCTTGGAGGGGACTCAATAATATGAAGGGACGGGCATTCTTGGTCTCAAGCACACTACACAGTGATACGTCTCCAACATATCTATAATTTTTGATTGCTCCATGCTATATTATCTTCTGTTTTGGACATTATTGGGCTTTATTATTCACTTTTATATTACTTTTTGGACTAACCTATTAACCGGAGGCCCAGCGCAGAATTGCTGTTTTTTTTGCCTATTTCAGAGTTTCGCAGAAAAAGAATATCAAACGGAGTCCAAATGGAATGAAACCTTCGGGAACGTGATTTTTGGAACGAACATGATCCAGTAGACTTGGACCCTACGTCAAGAAAGCCACCAGGAAGCCATGAGGTAGGGGGGCACGCCCTCCACCCTCGTGGGCCCCACGTTGCTCCATCGACGTACTCCTTCCTCCTATATATACCTACGTACCCCCAAACGACCAGATACGGAGCCAAAAACCTAGTTCCACCGCCGCAACCTTCTGTATCCGTGAGATCCCATCTTGGGGCCTTTTCCGGCATCCTGCCGGAGGGGGCATTGATCACGGAGGGCTTCTACATCAACACCATAGCCTCTCCGATGATGTGTGAGTAGTTTACCTCAGACCTTCGAGTCCATAGTTATTAGCTAGATGGCTTCTTCTCTCTCTTTGGATCTCAATACAAAGTTCTCCTCGATTCTCTTGGAGATCTATTTGATGTAACTCTTCTTTTGCGGTGCGTTTGTCGAGATCCGATGAATTGTGGGTTTATGATCAAGATTATCTATGAACAATATTTGAATCTTCTCTGAATTCTTTTATGTATGATTGGTTATGTTTGCAAGTCTCTTCGAATTATCAGTTTGGTTTGGCCTACTAGATTGATCTTTCTTGCAATGGGAGAAGTGCTTAGCTTTGGGTTCAATCTTGCGGTGTCCTTTCTCAGTGACAGTAGGGGCAGCAAGGCACGTATTGTATTGTTGCCATCGAGGATAACAAGATGGGGTTTTTATCATATTGCATGAATTTATCCCTCTACATCATGTCATCTTACTTAAAGCGTTACTATGTTCTTATGAACTTAATACTCTAGATGCAAGCTGGATAGCGGTCGATGTGTTGAGTAATAGTAGTAGATGCAGGCAGGAGTCGGTCTACTTGTCTCGGACGTGATGCCTATATACATGATCATACCTAGATATTCTCATAACTATGCTCAATTCTGTCAATTGCTCAACAGTAATTCGTTCACCCACCGTAAAATACTTACGCTCTCGAGAGAAGCCACTAGTGAAACCTATGGCCCCCGGGTCTATCTTCATCATATTAATCTTCCAACACTTAGTTATTTCCGTTGCTTTTTACTTTGCTTTTATTTTACTTTGCATCTTTATCATAAAAATACCAAAAATATTATCCTATCATATCTATCAGATCTCACTCTCGTAAGTGACCGTGTAGGGATTGACAACCCCTTATCGCGTTGGTTGCGAGGATTTTGTTTTGTGTAGGTGCGAGGGACTTGCGTGTAGCCTCCTACTGGATTGATACCTTGGTTCTCAAAAACCGAGGGAAATACTTACGCTACTTTGCTGCATCAGCCTTTCCTCTTCAAGGGAAAACCAACGCAGTGCTCAAGAGGTAGCACACAGTTCTACAGAACTCTACCTTGGTGACCCCGTATGTAGATAAACATAAGAACAGTCTGCGCTCCAAACACCTGGAGCAGTGTGACGACTGGATTACATGTGAACACATCAGGACTTTCAGCAGTTGGTTGGAAACACGTCTCAGAGGTGACAACACTGTTTGTGATGAGTTGTACTCGTTGTCCAGGGGACCATCTTCGACTGTATTGACTTACAAAGGATACGAGATAAATGAGAATACATTTTACATGATCGCCCAAGATCAAAAGAGCACCAACCAAAATAGCGGTGTCCGCTTTGATGCAGCAACCAAGAGGGGAAAGGACACATATTATGGTTACATAGTGGACATATGGGAACTTGACTATGGACATGATTTTAAGGTCCCTTTGTTTAAGTGCGAATGGGTCAATCTGTCAGGAGGCAGGGTACAGGTAGACCCACAGTACGGAATGACAACAGTGGATCTGAACAATCTTGGGTACACTGACGAACCGTTCATCCTAGCCAATGATGTGGCACAGGTTATCTATGTGAAGGACATGTCTACCAAACCGAGAAAAAGAAAAGATAAGCAAGCGAATACATCATACGATGAGCCAAAGCGCCACATAGTTCTTTCAGGAAAAAGGGACATCGTGGGAGTGGAGGGCAAGACAGATATGTCTGAAGATTATGAAAAGTTTCATGAAATTCCTCCCTTCAAAGTCAAGGCTGACCCAAGCATCCCGATAAACGATGAAGATTATCCATGGTTACGACGCAATAATCAAAGGACACAAGCGAAGAAAAAGTGAAGACTTTCTCTCCACAACTATTATGACGATACCATGCCAACTTTCAACCTTTTCGTAGTTCATTTGAAATGCCTGTTGTAACAGACGAGTTTCCGTATGAAACCCTGATATCTCAAAACAGATTGTCTGTTTTGTACACGAAGTGCATCCAGTTTTTGCCGTAACCCTCTCAACTTTTTTGCACATGCTATGTGGGTGAAATGATGATACCATGCCAACTTTCAACCTTTTCAGACTTCATTTGAAATGCTTTTCAATTTCAGGGTCTTATAGCTCAAAAAAATCAGTAAATGCATGAAAAATAATAAATGAAGTTAGAAAGGGATGAAAATTGATGATGTGGCTTTGAATGGTGCATTTTGAACACAGAAAAAGTCTGGAGTTCAACTAAGTTCAAAAAAATGAAATGCCTACTGTAACAGACGAGTTTCCGTATGAAACCCTGATATCTCGAAACAGATTGTCCGTTTTGTACACGAAGTGCACCCAGTTTTTCCTGTAACCCTCTCAACTTTTTTGCACATGCTATGTGGGTGAAATGATAATACCATGCCAACTTTCAACCTTTTCAGTGTTCATTTGAAATGCTTTTCAATTTCAGGGTCTTATAGCACAAAAAAAATCAGTAAATGCATGAAAAATAACAAATGAAGTCAGAAAGGGATGAAAATTGATGATGTGGCTTTGAATGGTGCATTTTGAACACAGAAAAAGTCTGGAGTTCAACCAAGTTCAAAAAAATGAAATCCCTTTGTAACAGACGAGTTTCCGTATGAAACCCTCATATCTCGAAACAGATTGTCCGTTTTGTACACGAAGTGCATCCAGTTTTTGCCGTAACCCTCTCAACTTTTTTGCACATGCTATGTGGGTGAAATGATGATACCATGCCAACTTGGTGTAATGCACTCGGGAATGAAAGGAGGGGCTACCATGCATCACCGACGGTCGAATATGTACACCACGTGAGCTGAGAGTTTTCAAGAAAAGACTCAACAGACCGATAGTCAGCCCATGATGAATAATAATGATCTAATTTAGGTTTTTAGTACATATATTTAATTGTACAAGTTTAATATTTGAATTATGAACATAGGAGATGTCGTACTCGGCCAACGAAAGTCTCCCGGGGGAGTGCGACTGGTGCCACGACGACCGAGGTCTGTGCGACAGGCCTCACCTGGACGAAGATCGGCGCTTCTGCATTAAGCTGGAGGAGACCTTAGATGTTGAAACAGTACGCAACGACAACAAGTGTTTTTTTCGTAATTAAGCACGACTTCAACTATTTCAACGTGTAATTTTCATCTTTTACAATTCGACTAGCTTATCCCATGCCATGCAAGATGCTATGTCTTGGAGAGGATGGGTTTCGAAGACCATGAAAGTTTCGAAACAAAGAAAATTCACCTACGGACCCATCATGCTGTCGATTTTGAAGTAAAGCTGTACAATTCTGAGAGCGTAACCCATTTTGGTTGCAAAAAATGGGAAGCACTTTGCAAGATGTATGGTTTTCATGAGTATATGCTTGTCACCATGGATCTTGGTGATCCTGAAATCGAGCAAGACAATATGGACATTTGGGTCCTTGTTGATACGCCTCCAATTCTATCGCTATGTGAGTTTCTCAAACATAATTATTAGCTAATTTATATTGTTCATTTCAAAATAGTTGACAGCTTATTTCCATTGACAGCCTATTTTCATTCTTCAAAGAATGTGCGGAAGATGGTAGACAGAACCTACTACACCGAAGGCTCCGAATTAACTTATCAGGAGAAAAATCATCTGATCGCATTTTGTACTGATCTTGAGAATTACAATATCTACAATCAAACTCCTCAACATTATGGTCAATACGTGCCACTAGTGCACGTGTTGAACTACGGTAACTATTATGGAGATACCCTGGTAAGATTTTTTACTATTACGACATCCGTGCATCTTTTGCATACTTCTAAAACTAGTACATCATTGCTAACTATGAAGTTATTACTATGTTTTTCAACAGATAATCCCAGAGGATTGTGTGCCTCATTTGATGTATCAGAATGGTAGCCTTGATGTTTTGAACATACAGCCAGGTCATCCTACGAATCTCAACTGTCCATACCGAATTTCTAAAAGAAGTGGAGACATGAAAATCAAAGAATGGAAAAAATGTATGGACAGTCGTAAGGAGGTTCTTGGAAGCAAAAGGAAGCGAAGCACAAGAACTGGAGACAGGATGATCTCCATTCTCCATAATGGAGAGTCAGGGTCTATATTGTTTTATGCTATTTTACTTTAAAGAGGTTATTTAGGTCCTACCTAATACTAATGATCATGTGCTAAGAACAATTAAGTAGGGTTGGTTCGATGACTATGAGGATGATGATGATTAGTAGGACTTATTATTATGATGATGCATGATGCGAGCATGAAGAGTTATTATATATTAGTGGGTGAAATGAACATGGATTGGATTGAAGTGAACGCAACATGCATGTGGTGCATGTCGAAAGTAGTACTAATCCAAACTTGATCAAGTTAGGATTAGTATTACTTTCGACATGCACCACATGTTGCCTTCACTTTAATCTAAGCCATGTTTAGGCATAGCAGTAGCATTGGTAAACCAAGCACGGAGATAAGAGAGGACACTTCTCTCTATTAGCTAGCTAACACACCCTAAATTACCCCCTAAACCACCCCATTTTAGAAAAAATAAAAACCTCAGCTCCTGCCAGCTGCTGACGCGTGGATGCCTATTGGTCCCGGTTGGTGCCACCAACCGGGACCAAAGGCTCTCCTGCCTGGGCTCGCAGCACCGGCCACGTGGAGGCCCCATCTGTCCCGGTTCGTGTAAGAACCGGGACTAAAGGCCTAGGGCTTTAGTAACGACCCTTTAGTCCCGGTTCAAAAACCGGGACAAATGAGCCTTACGAACCGGGACAATAGGCCATTTTTCTACTAGTGCCAGCTCCTTCTTCCTCTCAGCTTCTCACAAGTTCGCACAGGAACAATGGAACACATAAGTTTTTTTGGCGCCGTGCTGCTTCACACAGCCATGACCTTTTCTCTCTGTATTTCTCCTTCTCAAAGCAAACATACGTACAACTCTTAAATAAAACACACACGCACGCACACAGCCGGGGCAAAGCCGCCCTGATTTTTGTGGCACTAACCCACGCACCAACACACCACTATCCAACTATCCCATGCGGCTAATCTTCTTCCTGGACCTGACGTGCAATACTAACAAACTCACCCGTCTACTCCTCAAGGCCTTGGCTTCAGCTTGCCGTTTCACACGGCGGCGTGCCGATTCACGACACCAGGCATCTCACCATCTACATCGCTTCACACGATCTGGAATCTCGCCTTGCACACTTGCTGCTCCAAGACTCCTACCCACGACTCACCTGATGAACTACATGCAGTTCAAAAGCAAAAAACACATGCAGATATGAAATCAATATTAAACCTAACAGACGTAATGAGGTGCGGCAGGATGGATGGATTGTGTTGCCTTTTGAATGTAGTCGAGACATCACATCATGTTGAAGAAGCTGTCCTTGCTGCCGCTCACCCATGCTACCACTTCGCCTACCGCTTTGTCCATGGTGACAATCCGGCCGCCACCAGCGACCAGCCTCACTATAGTGACCGGATCCTCTGTCGTCCCTAGGATTTCCGATACGCAGCTACATCCACGTGCAAGTCCTGGCCGCCGTGAGGACGAGGACGAGATCGTCGGGAGAGAGGGTCACAATCTGGATGAGACCAAAGGAAAGATTGTAGAGTGTTTTGTGATTTGGAATTTGTGGGCCTAGATCCCTAGCTAGGCAAGGAAAGTTAAGATTTTTGGAAGGAAAGATTAGGACGGGGATGGGGACGATCTTCGGTGGTGGGGGTATGGAACGAAATCAAGGACGTGGGGTGGGCCTGGGGATTTCGTTCGATCGATAGGTCAAGAAACGAAACGACAACGTACTCGTAGCGAGATGATCGAGGGGCCTCGCTCCCTCCTTCGAGCGAGTCGTGGGCGATTTTAGGAAGGTGATCGAAATTATAATGCAATTGTTTAATCCATAATTTGGTATTAAAGTATTATGGATATAAAAACCAAATGGGAAACCAATTCGGTTTTTGATGGGAAGGTGATCTCACGTAAGAAGGTAAGCAAATTAGCACCTACCAAAGAAAGAAGCGCGAGAATTATTACCTGATATAAACCAGGCGGAGTATTAAAGGGAATTACTTCGGTTTTAGTGGCAGGGTGAAAAACCTATGTATAGGAGAGATGGTGGGAGGGAGGACGAAGAAAACCCAGCGAAAATAAATCATGGATACTATTCACCAACTCAGACATTAGGAATAGAGATAAAAGGTTGTTTTGGTTCGTCACAATTATTCTGTGCAAAAAAATACTAATCTTTTGCTAATTATCAGGCGACTGAGAATTATTGATTTGTCGATCGATTTCGGCTTTGCCCCGCATACCAGGCGGCCGGCCATGGACTCCACGGCGAGTGTGAGCCGTGAGTGAGTGAGGGACAGCGCTCGCCATGGCGTCGATGGCGGGAGTGTCTCCGAGGGTTGACTGTTCACGTCAAGGGTGAAGGGTTATCTTTAGCGCTCGAGAAACCGAGGGCGGGGGTGTTGGAAGGAAGGCGGGGGCAGCGACAACACGGTGGTAAGCAGCGACTAAGTGAAGGGCGGGGAGACGAGGCAAGCGCGGTAGTGTCATGGTTCGTGGGAGGCGGGAGCTGGCGATTAGGCCGACGTTGTCGGTGAAGCATGGAGGAAGAAAAAGAATGATATAATGTCGGCAGGTTCCAAAATTCGATTGACATAAAAAAATCAGGCACCTACCAATAGACGGTTCTAAAATTATTACATGTGTAGCAGCAGTGTTGCAGAAAAGCGATTCGAAGCAAGCTTCGAACTAGTTCAACTTCCAACTTAAAAAAATATCTCTCCATCCGAGAAAACCTCTTGGTTTGATTCAAAGGGTTGGTCTGGCTGACTTGTTAAAATTTAACTGAGAAGGGGGTAAAATAGGCAAATAAAGAACAATGTGATTACCATCCTCCGTCGAAAATAATTTATGGGATATCGAGGGTTTTGTTTGAGGTAGTCCTCCCACTATAAGAAATCCGGCATCTCTTCCGCAATCCAGAGTTTGACATCTCGGTTAGGAACCGCCATGTCATTGAGCATTTTATTCCTCCCCCTCCTTTGCGAGTGCTGCAAGGATGAGTTCACCATCGTTGGATGAAGACGTCGACGGATCCATGAGCATATACAAAACGGATCCACATCCACTCATTGTGTTGTGGGAGGCGAGACAGGTGGATTCAGGAGTGCTGAGAGATAGGTGGGAGGGGTGGGATGCATAGGCATGTAACATACCCATTGAAAACTAGTCGTTGGAAGATAGTTGTTGGAAAACTAGCCACTAAAAATATAGTTGTTTGAAAAGTAGTTGGTGGCATTATAACCATTACAACTACAAACCGTTTGAATTATAATTGTTGAATTGGTAGTTACAAGATGTGTTTAAATAAAGGAGAGAAAATATAGACAATATGTTGGAAAACCGGTTGTATATAAGAAGAAATCTTTTTGGACTATTGCTTAAATGGATATATGGAAAACCAAATATACACATACTGCTGGAGACGCTCTCAGAGGTGGGCGGAGGACAAAGACATATGTGGACAACTGGAATATTAGGATGAGAATGTCTAATATAACCATCAGACATTTGTTTTTCATTTTGGTCCAGGTCATCTTTTGCCCAATGACGAATTGCCACGTGTATCTGTTGCTTTGAGTTGAGTTCATTCTGCCATTTGTAAGGAAATTCATCTGATTTCATTTGGCTTTCAGGTCGGATTCCTCTTGGTCTCAATGTTCAGCTCCACACCACCCCCAACCTTGTTGGGCTTTCCAACCCTCACCCCACCCTAGAGGGCCCAAATGGTAAACCCGAAGAGTTCCTGTTAGTGTGGTTCGACATGCAGATCTGGCACAACATCTTGTTACATGCAAACTAGTATGAATGATAACTCAAGAACGACAAGTATACTGAAACAAGAAATACTCAAAATGAATGAAGACTAACAACGCATAGTTGTGCCCTTCATTGATTTCCTTATGGTTTATGGGCTGGACTTACATTGCGTAATTCATCATCCGACGCAGGCATGTCATGTCACTACTAGAAAAAGGCTTACTAGTGGCGCACCAGTTTTGCCTACTAATGGCGCACTACTGGTGCGCCACTAGCACCACGCCACTAGTATTTTTTACTAATGGCGCACCGCTGGTGCGTCATTAGTATCTGGTATACTAATGGCGCACCACAGGTGCGCCATTAGTATCCCACAGGTGCGCCAGTCGTATCTGGTATACTAATGGCGCACCACATGGAAGTGCGCCATTAGTAACAATTTTTTTAATTTTTTTCTTTGTTTTTTCTTAATCTCAGGTCACTATTTCACATATGAGATATCCAATACATATATATACAGCAAGCATCCATATAACAATCATATCCAACACACAAGTTTCATCATATATACATACATAGCCAACACATAGTTGCATCGTTACATATTACACAAGTTTCACATTGTTCATCCAACACCGTTATCCATCAATTCACAAAAGTTTCACATTGATACAAAATAAAAACACAAATGGAAAAGAAGCACTCCATCCATGCAAGCTTCCGTGAATTAAATCAAATCTACAAAATGATAAACAAGAAGTTAGAAGAAGAAGAAGAAGAAGAAGAAGAAGAAGAGAAGAAGAAGAAGACTAGAAGAATACTAGAAGAAGAAGAACACTAGAAGAATACTAGAAGAAGAATAAGAAGAAGAATAAGAAGAAGACTATAATCTTATTATGTAAACTTGATCATTTTGTGCTAACATAAGTAATTTTGGAGCTAACCTATAGGAAACTAAGCATATAAGCTCTCTAAGTTAGCATATTAGAGCCAACTTAGGTAAAATGAAGCTAACCTATGTCATTTTGGAAAAGAAGAAGAATAAGAAGAAGACTATAAGCTTATTATGTAAACTTGATCATTTTGTGCTAACATAAGTAATTTTGGAGCTAACCTATAGGAAACTAAGCATATAAGCTCTAAGTTGGCATATTAGAGCCAACTTAGGTAAAATGAAGCTAACCTATGTCATTTTGGAAAAGAAGAAGAATAAGAAGAAGACTATAAGCTTATTATGTAAACTTGATCATTTTGTGCTAACATAAGTAATTTTGGAGCTAACCTATAGGAAACTAAGCATATTAGAGATAACATAGGTAACTAAGTATATATATATATATCATTTTGGAGATCTGACATACCTGACATAGTTCAGTTCTCATTGTTCTTCTCCTTCTCCTTCCTCAGCCTGATGCGCCAAGAGCGGCGAGGCGGTGGAGGCAGCTGTGGGATGTAGTCTTCTACCACAATTGGCGTGGTCACGTCGCCCAGCTGTGGGATCGCCGGCGCCACCACCGGTGCGTGGTCATTGTCAGGCACCACCACCATCGCGAGGCCACCTTCAGGCAGGACGGGCACGACCATCGCTAGGTCATCCTCAGCCACCACCATCTCTTGCCCATGGTCAGCCACCACCATCTCTTGCCCATGGTCAGCCACCACCAGTGCTAGGTCATCCTCATCCTGATGCCCATAGTCATCCTGCAGCTCCTCATCCCCACTCTGCTCCTCTTCTCCCCCACTCCAGTCCGGATCATCCTTCTTGTTGTCTTTGCTGCTGCCAGAATCGCTACTGCTTTCGCTAAAGCCAGAATCGCTGTTGCTTTTGCTACAACCATAATCGCTGCTGCTTTGGCTGTAGCCAGTGTCGCTGCTGCTGCTCCCATTGCCTGTCCAAATGCAACAATGACCGTTAACAATCGATGTGAGACAAAGCCAAATGTAGAGGAATAAGAAGAGGCAGAACGCACTGGCATCTTCGTCGTCAGCGTAGCGCATGCGACACATAGTCGTGTTGAAAACCTTCACGATGAGCATTGTGGCATCATCGTCGTACCTGAAGAGAAGAAAGTACCCGGTCCGCAGGTCATAGGCACTGTAGAACTTCTCCCATCCACGGCACAGGTACACATTGGCCTCCTCGATCACCAACTCCACGTCCCACAGCCTGCGAACCCTGCTGCTGGCCTGTCGGAGCTTCACATTATCTGGCGGATCTTCACCCAGCATGTTCATAAAAGTGTCAGCCAGCCTCTGCAATTTGGGACAAGGAGTGATGTAGCAAACAACAGAGTTATCATAATGAGATGGGTGAAGGGGAGATCTCTCGTTTTATATACCTGCCTCGTGGCTGATACTGAAGTCCCAAGTATGATACTGAAGAACTTGAAAGCATCCAACTCGTACTCCGGTGAGCCAGAGCGGCGGTGGCTGCTTCCCCCCATCTCTGATAAGCAGCAGAAGAGACCAATTAGTACCCTTACAACATTATAGCAGCATAAATTTTGAGCAGAAGATAATCAACTACACCAATGCACTTCCGAAGTTCCCGCTTCCCACCCATGATGTTGTTAAGCGAGGACTAGTGCCAAATGCATTTCGGTACGAAAATACATCACAGGCCACTATGTTATTTAATATCATTCTTCTCGAAGACTAATGATTGTTACATCCTACTAAAATGATGTTCTGTCCTCAGAGATGTCTCGTTGCTTATGAGGAAGCAACAAATAAACACTTGAAAAAAGCTCTCGTCCTCGAAGATGCAATATCTGATTTACCCAAGGTTGGCCCTGACAATTTCCTCCCCATGTTCAATTAATTCTGGAGTGCTGCTTGAGCCTTTTTTTATGTCTGTATGAATTATATTGCTTTCTACAGGTTTAGAACGCTATATCCGGCTCAGCAGTAAAGGTGTGACCTATTGAATGTGCAAGCTTAATGTCAGCAACTAGTTTCTTTATAATGATTTTTTTCTCTGTTATGCCTTCTGTCTTTGCATATGCAGAGTTATGTTTTTTTTCAATCATGTGGCTGGGTTTAATGATGTCAAAACCTTGCCGTAGTTTCCACTGTTTTAATGTTTTGTATGATTTCTTGGTTATATTACCGTTCTGAGTTATGTTGTTCTGTTATTTTATTTGAAGACATGAAGGGTTACTTATTTGAAGATGCTACTCCTAAGAAAGGTCAACTTTTCGATCATCAGCCTCTACAATTAAACAATGATGCATTCTTATTTTTCCTTTCCATCTTCTTCTTCTCCACCTCTCTTCTTTTCTTGTTCTCCTTTTTCTTTCTTCTCCTTCCTCCTCCTCCTCTTCTCCTTCTTCCTTTCTTGTTCTGTTTTTCAACTTTCTTCTTATTCTTCTTCCTTTTTTTTCCTTTTTCCTCTTCTTCTACTTCTTCTTCTTCTTCTTTTCAACTTTCTTCTTCTTCTAATTATCTAAACCTAAATCTAGCACTAACCTAAACCAACCACTAACCTAAACCTATCAATAACCTAATTAAACCTAAACAGCAAAGAAAAACAGTAGAAAAAACAAAAAAAATGCTCACCTTGGCTCCGGGGGCAGGGGGTGGTGGTGGACGGCCGCGGTTAGGGCAGCGGCGGCGGGCCTAGCTCCGGGGGGCGCGAGGCGGACGCAGGGGGCCCACGGCGAGCCTGGCTCCGGGGCGGCGCGGGCACAGGGGCCGACGGGCAGGTGGTGGGGGCGGCGGGGCACCAGGGGGGCGCCGTTCGGGCGACGGGGCGCTGGGGCAGTGGCGGGTGGTGGGGGCGACGGGGCGAGGGGCGGTGGGGCCAGGGGACGGTGGCGGGTGGCGGCGGCGGGTGGTTGGGACGGTGGGGCGACGGGGCGAGGGGAGGTGGGGCAAGGGGGCGGCGAGGGGAGGGGGGCGACGGGGCGAGGGGAGGTGGGGCTCGGCATTACTAACAATTTTTCTTTTATTTTTTTTTAAAAACTACTAATGGCGCACGGTGGGTGTGGCGCGCCATTACTATGTCAACTAGTAATGGCGCACTATACCACGGTGCGCCATTAGTAACAATTTTTTTTTCTTTTTTTTTCAAAACTACTAATGGCGCACCAAACACCAGGTGCGCCATTAGTAATATATTACTAATGGCACACCAACACATGGTGCGCCATTAGTATATAGTAATGGCGCACCACATGTCTGGTGCGCAATTAGTGGCCATATCATCTATAGCCCTTTTCCTAGTAGTGTGTGTTTAAAAAAGCTGATGTTCTTCAATTTCTCCAAGGAAGCACGTTGGAAGTTGCAAAACACTTTTGAAGAAAATTTGTGATGTGTTTTTAGGACAACTGTTTTTCATTTTGTTATGTGCCTGCAAGCATTGTGAACAAATGTGCAAGAAAGAGAGTGAGAAGGACAAAAAAAGATGTTTTTGAGCATGCTAACTTACCTTGAGATGTGGAGATGCCAAAAATACCACACTCTTTATGTACATCCTCCAAACAAAAAACCTCGCCACTAATAGTATGGGGTAGAGACAATGAAGATCGACGTCCATGCCGATTGGAGAGGTACATACATACATGTTGCTCTAGATGGCGTTCTTGTATGTTGCACATAAGTATTTACCAAGATTTTCGGTGTATGCATTCCACATTGCAGTTTGGTAAATCTGACTTGTATCCTTGAGCCTCTTCATGGTGTCAGGGACCCTGTTCTGTTGGGGATCGTAGCAGAATTTTAAAATTTTCCTACGCTCACCAAGATCCATCTATGGAGTGTACTAGCAACGAGGGGAAAGGAGTGCATCTACATACCCTTGTAGATCGCGAGCGGAAGCGTTCCAATGAACGTGGTTGATGGAGTCGTACTCGCCGTGATCCAAATCACCGATGACCGAGTGCCGAACGGACGGCACCTCCGCGTTCAACACACGTACGGTGCAGCGACGTCTCCTCCTTCTTGATCCAGCAAGGGGGAGGGAGAGGTTGATGGAGATCCAGCAGCACGACGACGTGGTGGTGGATGTAGCGGGATCTCAGCAGGGCTTCGCCGAGCTTCTGCGAGAGGGAGAGGTGTAGCAGGGGAGGAGGGAGGCGCCCAAGGCTGTAATGTTCTTGCCCTCCCTCCCCCCTTTATATAGGCCCCCTGGGAGGGGGGCGCCGGCCTGGAACCCATCTGGATGGGGGGGGCGGCGGCCAGGGGGTAACTTACCCCCCAAGTCAAGTGGGGCGCCCCCCACCCTAGGGTTTCCAACCCTAGGCGCAGGGGGGAGGCCCATGGGGGGCGCCCCAGCCCACTAAGGGCTGGTTCCCTTCCCACTTCAGCCCATGGGGCCCTCCTGGATAGGTGGCCCCACCCGGTGGACCCCCGGGACCCTTCCGGTGGTCCCGGTACAATACCGATAACCCTCGAAACTTTCCCGGTGGCCGAAACTGGACTTCCTATATATAATTCTTCACCTCCGGATCATTCCGGAACTCCTCGTGACGTCCGGGATCTCATCCGGGACTCCGAACAACTTTCGGGTTTCCGCATACTCATATCTCTACAACCCTAGCGTCACCGAACCTTAAGTGTGTAGACCCTACGGGTTCGGGAGACATGCAGACATGACCGAGACGCCTCTCCGGTCAATAACCAACAGCGGGATCTGGATACCCATGTTGGCTCCCACATGTTCCACGATGATCTATCGGATGAACCACGATGTCGAGGATTCAATCAATCCCGTATACAATTCCCTTTGTCAATCGGTATGTTACTTGCCCGAGATTCGATCGTCGGTATCCCAATACCTTGTTCAATCTCGTTACCGGCAAGTCTCTTTACTCGTACCGCAATGCATGATCCCGTGACTAACGCCTTAGTCACATTGAGCTCATTATGATGATGCATTACCGAGTGGGCCCAGAGATACCTCTCCGTCATACGGAGTGACAAATCCCAGTCTCGATCCGTGCCAACCCAACAGACACTTTCAGAGATACCCGTAGTGTACCTTTATAGTCACCCAGTTACGTTGTGACGTTTGGCACACCCAAAGTACTCCTACGGTATCCGGGAGTTGCACGATCTCATGGTCTAAGGAGAAGATACTTGACATTGGAAAAGCTCTAGCAAACGAAACTACACGATCTTTGAGCTATGCTTAGGATTGGGTCTTGTCCATCACATCATTCTCCTAATGATGTGATCCCGTTATCAATGACATCCAATGTCCATAGTCAGGAAACCATGACTATCTGTTGATCAACGAGCTAGTCAACTAGAGGCTTACTAGGGACACGTTGTGGTCTATGTATTCACACATGTATTACGATTTCCGGATAACACAATTATAGCATGAACAATAGACAATTATCATGAACAAAGAAATATAATAATAACCATTTATTATTGCCTCTAGGGCATATTTCCAACAGTCTCCCACTTGCACTAGAGTCAATAATCTAGTTACATTGTGATGAATCGAACACCCATTGCGTCCTGGTGTTGATCATGTTTTGCCCTAGGGAGAGGTTTAGTCAACGGATCTGCTACATTCAGGTCCGTATGTACTTTACAAATATCTATGTCTCCATTTTGAACACTTTCACGAATGGAGTTGAAGCGACGCTTGATATGCCTGGTCTTCCTGTGAAACCTGGGCTCCTTCGCAAGGGCAATAGCTCCAGTGTTGTCACAGAAGAGAGTCATCGGGCCCGACGCATTGGGAATCACCCCTAGGTCGGTAATGAACTCCTTCATCCAGACTGCTTCCTGTGCTGCCTCCGAGGCCGCCATGTACTCCGCTTCACATGTAGATCCCGCCACGACGCTTTGCTTGCAACTGCACCAGCTTACTGCTCCTCCATTCAAAATATACACGTATCCGGTTTGTGACTTCGAGTCATCCAGATCTGTGTCGAAGCTAGCGTCGACGTAACCCTTTACGACGAGCTCTTCGTCACCTCCATAAACGAGAAACATATCCTTAGTCCTCTTCAGGTACTTCAGGATATTCTTGACCGCTGTCCAGTGTTCCATGCCGGGATTACTTTGGTACCTTCCTACCAAACTTACGGCAAGGTTTACATCAGGTCTGGTACACAGCATGGCATACATAATAGACCCTATGGCCGAGGCATAGGGGATGACACTCATCTTTTCTCTATCTTCTGCCGTGGTCGGGCATTGAGCCGTGCTCAATTGCACACCTTGCAATACAGGCAAGAACCCCTTCTTGGACTGATCCATATTGAACTTCTTCAATATCTTGTCAAGGTATGTACTCTGTGAAAGACCAATGAGGCGTCTCGATCTATCTCTATAGATCTTGATGCCTAATATATAAGCAGCTTCTCCAAGGTCCTTCATTGAAAAACACTTATTCAAATAGGCCTTTATACTTTCCAAGAATTCTATATCATTTCCCATCAATAATATGTCATCCACATATAATATGAGAAATGCTACAGAGCTCCCACTCACTTTCTTGTAAACACAGGCTTCTCCATAAGTCTGTGTAAACCCAAACGCTTTGATCATCTCATCAAAGCGAATGTTCCAACTCCGAGATGCTTGCACCAGCCCATAGATTGAGCGCTGGAGCTTGCATACTTTGTTAGCATTCTTAGGATCGACAAAACCTTCCGGCTGCATCATATACAACTCTTCCTTAAGGAAGCCGTTAAGGAATGCCGTTTTGACGTCCATCTGCCATATCTCATAATCATAGTATGCGGCAATTGCTAACATGATTCGGACGGACTTCAGCTTCGCTACGGGTGAGAAAGTCTCATCGTAGTCAACCCCTTGAACTTGTCGATAACCCTTAGCGACAAGTCGAGCTTTGTAGATGGTCACATTACCATCCGCGTCTGTCTTCTTCTTAAAGATCCATTTATTTTCTATGGCTCGCCGATCATCGGGCAAGTCAGTCAAAGTCCATACTTCGTTTTCATACATGGATCCTATCTCGGATTTCATGGCTTCTAGCCATTTGTCGGAATCCGGGCCCGCCATCGCTTCTTCATAGTTCGAAGGTTCACCGTTGTCTAACAACATGATTTCCAGGACAGGGTTGCCGTACCACTCTGGTGCGGAACGTGTCCTTGTGGACCTACGAAGTTCAGTAGTAACTTGATCCGAAGCTTCATGATCATCATCATTAACTTCCTCCCCAGTCGGTGTAGGCACCACAGGAACATCTTCCCGCGCTGCGCTACTTTCCGGTTCGGAAGGGGTGACTATCACCTCATCAAGTTCCACTTTCCTCCCACTCAATTCTTTCGAGAGAAACTCTTTCTCCAGAAAGGACCCGTTCTTGGCAACGAAGATCTTGCCTTCGGATCTGAGGTAGAAGGTATACCCAATAGTTTCCTTAGGGTATCCTATGAAGACGCATTTCTCCGACTTGGGTTCGAGCTTTTCAGGTTGAAGTTTCTTGACATAAGCATCGCATCCCCAAACTTTTAGAAACGACAGCTTAGGTTTCTTCCCAAACCATAATTCATACGGTGTCGTCTCAACGGATTTCGACGGAGCCCTATTTAAAGTGAATGCGGCAGTCTCTAAAGCATAGCCCCAAAATGAGAGCGGTAAATCGGTAAGAGACATCATAGATCGCACCATATCCAATAGAGTGCGATTACGACGTTCGGACACACCGTTTCGCTGAGGTGTTCCAGGCGGCGTGAGTTGTGAAACGATTCCACATTTCCTTAAGTGCGTACCAAATTCGTGACTTAAATATTCTCCACCACGATCTGATCGTAAGAATTTTATTTTTCTGTCACGTTGATTCTCAACCTCACTCTGAAATTCCTTGAACTTTTCAAAGGTTTCAGACTTGTGTTTCATTAAGGTAGACATACCCATATCTACTTAAGTCATCAGTGAGAGTGAGAACATAACGATATCCTCCGCGAGCCTCAACACTCATTGGACCGCACACATCGGTATGTATGATTTCCAATAAGTTGGTTGCTCGCTCCATTGTTCCGGAGAACGGAGTCTTGGTCATCTTACCCATGAGGCATGGTTCGCACGTGTCAAATGATTCGTAATCAAGAGACTCCAAAAGTCCATCTGCATGGAGCTTCTTCATGCGCTTGACACCAATGTGACCAAGGCGGCAGTGCCACAAGTATGTGGGACTATCGTTATCAACTTTACATCTTTTGGTATTCACACTATGAATATGTGTAACATCACGTTCGAGATTCATCAAGAATAAACCATTGACCAGCGGGGCATGACCATAAAACATATCTCTCAAATAAATAGAACAACCATTATTCTCGGATTTAAATGAGTAGCCATCTCGAATTAAACGAGATCCAGATACAATGTTCATGCTCAAAGCTGGCACTAAATAACAATTATTGAGGTTTAAAACTAATCCCGTAGGTAGATGCAGAGGTAGCGTGCCGACGGCGATCACATCGACCTTGGAACCATTCCCGACGCGCATCGTCACCTCGTCCTTTGCCAGTCTCCGTTTATTCCGCAGTTCCTGTTTTGAGTTACAAATATGAGCAACCGCACCGGTATCAAATACCCAGGAGCTACTACGAGTACTGGTAAGGTACACATCAATTACATGTATATCACATATACCTTTGGTGTTGCCGGCCTTCTTGTCCGCTAAGTATTTGGGGCAGTTCCGCTTCCAGTGACCACTTCCCTTGCAATAAAAGCACTCAGTCTCAGGCTTGGGTCCATTCTTTGACTTCTTCCCGGCAACTGGCTTACCGGGCGCGGCAACTCCCTTGCCGTCCTTCTTGAAGTTCTTCTTACCCTTGCCCTTCTTGAACTTAGTGGTTTTATTCACCATCAACACTTGATGTTCTTTTCTGATCTCCACCTCCGCTGATTTCAGCATTGAATATACCTCAGGAATGGTCTTTTCCATCCCTTGCATATTGAAGTTCATCACAAAGCTCTTGTAGCTTGGTGGAAGCGACTGAAGGATTCTGTCAATGACCGCGTCATCCGGGAGATTAACTCCCAGCTGAGACAAGCGGTTGTGCAACCCAGACATTCTGAGTATGTGCTCACTAACAGAACTATTCTCCTCCATTTTACAGCTGAAGAACTTGTCGGAGACTTCATATCTCTCGACCCGGGCATGAGCTTGGAAAACCATTTTCAGCTCCTCGAACATCTCATATGCTCCATGTTTCTCAAAACGCTTTTGGAGACCCGGTTCTAAGCTGTAAAGCATGCCGCACTGAACGAGGGAGTAATCATCAGCACGCTGCTGCCAAGCGTTCATAACGTCTTGGTTCTCTGGGATTGGTGCTTCACCTAGCGGTGCTTCTAGGACATAATCTTTCTTGGCAGCTATGAGGATGATCCTCAGGTTCCGGACCCAGTCCGTATAGTTACTGCCATCATCTTTCAGCTTGGTTTTCTCTAGGAACGCGTTGAAATTGAGGACAACGTGGGCCATTTGATCTACAAGACATAGTGTAAAGATTTTAGACTAAGTTCATGATAATTAAGTTCATATAATCAAATTATTTAATGAACTCCCACTCAGATAGACATCCCTCTAGTCATCTAAGTGAAACATGATCCGAGTTAACTAGGCCGTGTCCGATCATCACGTGAGACGGACTAGTCAAGATCGGTGAACATCTCCATGTTGATCGTATCTTCTATACGACTCATGCTCGACCTTTCGGTCCTCCGTGTTCCGAGGCCATGTCTGTACATGCTAGGCTCGTCAAGTCAACCTAAGTGTATTGCGTGTGTTCCGAGGCCATGTCTGTACATGCTAGGCTCGTCAACACCCGTTGTATGCGAACGTTAGAATCTATCACACCCGATCATCACGTGGTGCTTCGAAACAACGAACCTTCGCAACGGTGCACAGTTAGGGGGAACACTTTCTTGAAATTATCATAAGGGATCATCTTACTTACTACCGTCGTTCTAAGCAAATAAGATGCAAAACATGATAAACATCACATGCAATCAAATAGTGACATGATATGGCCAATATCATTTTGCTCCTTTGATCTCCATCTTCGGGGCACCATGATCATCTTCGTCACCGGCATGACACCATGATCTCCATCATCATGATCTCCATCATTGTGTCTTCATGAAGTCGTCACGCCAACGATTACTTCTACTTCTATGGCTAACGCGTTTAGCAACAAAGTAAAGTAATTTACATGGCGTTATTCAATGACACGCAGGTCATACAAAATAATAAAGACAACTCCTATGGCTCCTGCCGGTTGTCATACTCATCGACATGCAAGTCGTGATTCCTATTACAAGAATATGATCAATCTCATACATCACATATATCATTCATCACATCTTCTGGCCATATCACATCACATAGCACTTGCTGCAAAAACAAGTTAGACGTCCTCTAATTGTTGTTGCAAGTTTTTACGTGGCTTGTATAGGTTTCTAGCAAGAACGTTTCTTACCTACGTAAAACCACAACGTGATTTGCCAATTTCTATTTACCCTTCATAAGGACCCTTTTCATCGAATCCGTTCCGACTAAAGTAGGAGAGACAGACACCCGCTAGCCACCTTATGCAACTAGTGCATGTCAGTCGGTGGAACCTGTCTCACGTAAGCGTACGTGTAAGGTCGGTCCGGGCCGCTTCATCCCACAATACCGCCGAAACAAGATAAGACTAGTAGCGGCAAGAAGAATTGGCAACATCAACGCCCACAACTGCTTTGTGTTCTACTCGTGCATAGTAACTACGCATAGGCCTGGCTCATGATGCCACTGTTGGGGATCGTAGCAAAATTTTAAAATTTTCCTACGCTCACCAAGATCCATCTATGGAGTATACTAGCAACGAGGGGAAAGGAGTGCATCTACATACCCTTGTAGATCGCGAGCGGAAGCGTTCCAATGAACGTGGTTGATGGAGTCGTACTCGCCGTGATCCAAATCACCGATGACCGAGTGCCGAACGGACGGCACCTCCGCGTTCAACACACGTACGGTGCAGCGACGTCTCCTCCTTCTTGATCCAGCAAGGGGGAGGGAGAGGTTGATGGAGATCCAGCAGCACGACGGCGTGGTGGTGGATGTAGCGGGATCTCGGCAGGGCTTCACCGAGCTTCTGCGAGAGGGAGAGGTGTAGCAGGGGAGGAGGGAGGCGCCCAAGGCTGTAATGTTCTGCCCTCCCTCCCCCCTTTATATAGGCCCCCTGGGAGGGGGGGCGCCGGCCAGGAACCCATCTGGATGGGGGGGGGCGGCGGCCAGGGGGGTAACTTACCCCCCAAGTCAAGTGGGGCGCCCCCCCACCCTAGGGTTTCCAACCCTAGGCGCAGGGGGGAGGCCCATGGGGGGCGCCCCAGCCCACTAAGGGCTGGTTCCCTTCCCACTTCAGCCCATGGGGCCCTCCGGGATAGGTGGCCCCACCCGGTGGACCCCCGGGACCCTTCCGGTGGTCCCGGTACAATACCGATAACCCCCGAAACTTTCCCGGTGGCCGAAACTGGACTTCCTATATATAATTCTTCACCTCCGGACCATTCCGGAACTCCTCGTGACGTCCGGGATCTCATCCGGGACTCCGAACAACTTTCGGGTTTCCGCATACTCATATCTCTACAACCCTAGCGTCACCGAACCTTAAGTGTGTAGACCCTACGGGTTCGGGAGACATGCAGACATGACCGAGACGCCTCTCCGGTCAATAACCAACAGCGGGATCTGGATACCCATGTTGGCTCCCACATGTTCCACGATGATCTCATCGGATGAACCACGATGTCGAGGATTCAATCAATCCCGTATACAATTCCCTTTGTCAATCGGTATGTTACTTGCCCGAGATTCGATCGTCGGTATCCCAATACCTTGTTCAATCTCGTTACCGGCAAGTCTCTTTACTCGTACCGCAATGCATGATCCCGTGACTAACGCCTTAGTCACATTGAGCTCATTATGATGATGCATTACCGAGTGGGCCCAGAGATACCTCTCCGTCATACGGAGTGACAAATCCCAGTCTCGATCCGTGCCAACCCAACAGACACTTTCAGAGATACCCGTAGTGTACCTTTATAGTCACCCAGTTACGTTGTGACGTTTGGCGCACCCAAAGTACTCCTACGGCATCCGGGAGTTGCACGATCTCATGGTCTAAGGAGAAGATACTTGACATTGGAAAAGCTCTAGCAAACGAACTACACGATCTTTGAGCTATGCTTAGGATTGGGTCTTGTCCATCACATCATTCTCCTAATTATGTGATCCCGTTATCAATGACATCCAATGTCCATAGTCAGGAAACCATGACTATCTGTTGATCAACGAGCTACTCAACTAGAGGCTTACTAGGGACACGTTGTGGTCTATGTATTCACACATGTATTACGATTTCCGGATAACACAATTATAGCATGAACAATAGACAATTATCATGAACAAAGAAATATAATAATAACCATTTATTATTGCCTCTAGGGCATATTTCCAACATGTTCTACACATGTTTCAAGCACAGACATTGTGTGTGACCCCGCGGGGGTGTGCATTTTGGAGCAACGGTCCTCAAGTGTCTGAATTCTGAGGATCAGAGTCCATGACTTACCGTATCCTTTGTTTTTGTTGACGCAACACTAGGATTGGTGACTTAACAACAAACAAAGCTTCAACACTTAATAATACAAAATATGAACTGTAGAAGCTTCATCATTTATGAAGAAACATTAATGTTCTCACATGGAAACAAACAACACAAGATATCAAAATAATACAGTCCATGTTATGAACAATGCAAATTGGTAGAAGGGTAAAATTAAAATGAACATTAATGTTCCTATACGTCTAGTAAAGATATACCGAGGATATAATATCATCATTTTCCTTTGTAAATAGGCCACACTAATATATTGGCAAATAAAACTATAGTTCAGAGCCATACCTGTGCCCTGCCAACAACCCTAAGACCGTATCTTACTACACCAACTACCGTACCATACCCTATATGCTACTGTCTCCTTTTATTGTTGCTTGGTGATACCCTGGCCGAGGGAATTTTTTTTAATTCAGTTGAAATCCGACTAAATCTGCGATGTGGGACTAAAGTTTCCAGGTACAACTTACCCGTAGCAATCGACGGGCGTCTGTTCCCGCTCCACCGAGAGTCCTGCTTTTGCCCGCTGTCCCGGCACTCACCTCCTCCATGGGCAATAACGACAACGCATTGATGCACGACCCCCCTGCTCCTCCTCCTCTCATGATGGCCGCCGCGGTCGCTTCCTTCCCGCTTACGGACCTCAACTCGCAGTGATCCTACACTCGCAAAGGGCGCGAGGAGACTAGAAGGAAGGAGAAAGGAAGGAATGCAGCGGAGGAGGCTGCATTTCAACGAGGGGTTTGGGGGAGGAGACGACCGAAGTGAGATCGACGCACCTCACTTCAGAAAGTGTACTTGTTGTGGCCAACTTCTATTTGGCGCCCTCAACACCACTTATAAGCCTACCGACAAATCGGCGCACACCCCTCTCCATCCTAGGCTCGACCCTTTTAATTTTGTTTTCCTTTTATTAAATTCAAAAATTGTGTGTGAGTTAAGATTCAAACTCCAAATATCCTGGTTTATTTCTGACAGCAATAACCACCCGGGACAGATCACCTGATGTGCCTACTTCTACTTCCTTTTTCTTCTTATTTGGCACATTTCTGGTTCTGGTTCTACATGGTTTTCTCGGTGTTTTTTCTTTTGGTTTTTTCATGCACAATTTTCGGTAGTTTTCTATTTTTGTTTCGTTTTTGTTTTTCATTTTCTTCATGAACTTTCTTTTGAATTTGTTCACTTTTTTTAACTATGAACTTTTTAAAAATTCATGAAACATTTTTTTCAATCCACAATTTTTTTGAAAATTGTGAACATTTTCAGAAGTCGTTAACTTTTTTCAAATTCATGAACTTTTTAAAATTTGAATTCAGAATCAATTTCCAAATTCACAGACATTTTTTTCAAACTCGTGAACTTTTCTCAGTTTTGTGATTTTTTTTGAACATCCATGAAGTTTTCCTCAAATTTGTGAACCTTCTCCAAATTCTGTGATCTTTTTCCCAATTATCAATTTTTTTTTCATTTTTGTGAACTTTTTCGAATAACGAACTTTTTTCAAGTCTTGAACTTTTTTCAAATTCGTGAAGTTTTTTCAGCTTCATGAACCTTTTTAAATTGATGTCTATTTTCAAAACCTGTGAATTATTTTTCAAATTAATGAAATGTTTTCATATTAGCAATTTGTTTTTCAAAATCTATGAACGTTTTTCATTTTTCAGGAACTCTTTCAGAAAACTTTATTTTTTTAATAATTCGTGAACTTATTTTCAAATGTCATGAACTTTTTCAAATTTCACAGTTTTTTTTTCAAATTTGTGAACTTTTTCTCAAATTCGCAAACTTTTTTTATTTTGGGAAACATTTTACATTTTATGTACTCTTTTAAATTTACAATATTTTTCCAAATTCACAAACTTTTCTCAAATGGATGAACTCTTTTGAAACGCCCACGATGCGACTATATCTCCCACGTGTCGAGGCACGACTTAGAGGCATAACCGCATAGTGGTTTTGTCGCAAGAAGGGTCATCTTCACACAATCCCATGTAATGAACAAGAATGGGATAAAAAGTTGGCTTACAATCGCCACTTCACACAATACATAAGTATAATTCATACATCATCCAAAATACACACATATAGACCGACTACGGTGAAAATCCAGATAAAAATAAGACAACCCCAAATGCTAGATCCCCGATCGTCCCAACTGGGCTCCACTACTGATCATCAAGAAAAGACACATAGTAACGACCACGTTCCTCATCAAACTCCCACTTGAGGTCGATCCCATCATCTGCACTGGCATCATCGGCACCTGCAACTGTTTTGGTAGAATCTGTGAGTCACGAGGACTCAACAATCTCACACCCGCGAGATCAAGACTATTTAAGCTTGTAGGGAAAGATGGTGTAATGAGATGGAGCTGCAGCAGGCAATAAGCATATATGGTGGCTAACATACGCAAAAGAGAGCGAGAAGAGAAGCAACGGAGCGGTCGTCATCTAGAAATGACCAAGAAGTGATCCTGAACTCCTACTTACGTCATTCATAACTCAGACCGTGTTCACTTCCCGGACTCCGCCGAGAAGAGACCATCACGGCTACACACACAGTTGATGTATTTTAACTGGGTCAAGTGACAAGTTCTCTACAACCGGACATTAACAAATTCCCATCTGCCTCATAACCGCGGGCACGGCTTTCGAAAGATAATACCCTGCAGGGGTGTCCCAACTTAGCCCATCATAAGCTCTCACGGTCAACGAAGGATAAACCTTCTCCCGGAAAGACCCGATCAGTCTCGGAATCCCGGTTTACAAGACATTTTGACAATGGTAAAACAAGACCAGCAAAGCCCCCAAATGTGCCGACAAATCCCGATAGGAGCTGCACATATCTCGTTGTTAGGGCACAACGGATGAGCGAAGCGTACAGGTACCAACATAACCCAAGTTGCCAAGGGACGGTCCCGCACGGTGCTCTAGTTTGGACCAGCACTCAGAGGAACACTGGCTCGGGGGTTAAAATAAGATGACCCTCGGGCTCGCGAAAACCCGGGGGAAAAGGATTAGGTGGCAAATGGTAAAACCAAGGTTGGGCCTTGCTGGAGGAGTTTTATTCAAGGCGAACTGTCAAGGGGGTCTCATAAATCACCCAACCGCGTAAGGAACGCAAACTCAAGGAACATAATACCGGTATGACAGAAACTAGGGCGGCAAGAGTGGAACAAAACACCAGGCATAAGGCCGAGCCTTCCACCCTTTACCAAATATATATAGATGCATTAATTAAATAAGAGATATTGTGATATCCCAACATATCCATGTTCCGGCATGGAACAAACTTCAACTTCACCTGCAACTAGCAACGCTATAAGAAGGGCTGAGCAAAAGCGGTAACTTAGCCAAACAACGGTTTGCTAGGAAAGGATGGTTAGAGGCTGACATGGCAATATGGGAGGCATGATATAACAAGTGATAGGTAACGCAGCATGGCAATAGAACGAACAACTAGCAAAGCAAAGATAGAAGTGATTTCGAGGGGTGGTCATCTTGCCTGCAAGGTTCAGTTGTCGAAAGCTTGATCCTCGTAAGCGTACTCAACAGGTTCCTCGTTCACGAACTCGTCTCCCGGCTCTACCCAAGACAAGAACACAAGCAATGGAACCACAATCAATCACGAGAAATGCACAAGCAACATGATGCAAAACATGTATGATATGCGATGCATATGCGTGCTCCGGAAGGAAAATGATGAACAAGGCAGTAACTTGGCAAACCAAGCATGCCACTGGAAAGATGAGATGATTTCGGTCGAAATCGATATAAGGATCACCGGAAACGGATGCACGGTTTGCAAATGGCAAGCAAAACAAGAATGACACGAATCTGCGTTTAACAGCATGATAGCACTTAAAATGCAACATGTAATAATGCTACAGCACACAAACATAGCAACAAAGCATATGGCAGTAATCTACAGGTGATGCTTGACAAAAGATGAACACTGAGCTACGGCTAGATCACAACATAACAAACTCAAACAAGCATGGAAAAAGTGCAAAAAATAACAGGTTCACAGACTTGGTGAAATTACTGGACATGGCAGAAAACAGCATCAGGTAGCAATGTTCAGAGCACGAAATCAACATGCTATAGGAAGTTAACATAGCAAAACAAGGCATGTCAGTATTATAATAAATGCATATGACAAAAGTCCCTTACTGACCATAAGCCAAAAAGGACCAGAAGATACGATGGCAAGCATGTAAACATAGCAAGTTTCGTTAACAGGTTTCAGACTTGGCAGAAAACAGAGCATGGCAGAAATAATAATATGAAGGCATCTTGGTGAGCTTGATGCACTCATCACAAAGCAATGCATGACAAAACAAGCATACCTACAGCAAGATGGCATGTTTATGAAGCTATCCATGGCAAGAGCAAATACATAGCATGTATGGATCAACTACAATAAGCTTGGCAAAAATGAATATCATGTTAAGAATCTGCCAGAAATATTTTATAGCAAAAGTAGAGTAAGATTGAGTCATGCTATGGCACTCCATAATTGCAAACAAAGGTAGGAATGGATCAATTACAACTATATCTACAAAACATCCTTATTGAACATCTCCAAAATATGCATGGATCTCTCTGTAGCATCAAGTTTTCATGGCAACAAAATAACAGCAGACAAGGACTTGAGAGAATTCACTGTCTCTGAAATCAGAAACATTACGGAGCCTAGTTTGCATGCTTGTGCTAGTCAACACAGAGATCACAAAAATACATGGCATACACCACTGAAAAGATGGCATGGCATACAACAAAACACATGTAGAGCTCATGCCCATAAGATGCACAGATTAAATGATACAAAAATGACAAATCTCCAAGTTCTGATAAGAACCAGCAGATAACAACAACTAGCCCTCTTGCAATAGAGATTTGGGCATCAAGATGGCCTATAATGAACATGGTGCAATTGAACAAAATGTAGAGAATCACGAGACGAACAATTTGACATATTACACACGCAAAACGAAGCTACATGTAGAAAGTTATGGAGCGTTGAACAGGTACAAATGCTGTAACAGGAAAAGACTTGGAATAATCGGGGGGAATCTTGGGTCAACCTTCGGTCAACCTGGATCCAGATCGAGGGCTCGGGCTCCCGAAGCGGCGGCGCGGGCGGCTCGCCAGAGAGGACGGGCGGCGGGAGAGGGCCGGCGGCCGACGACGGAGGGGAGGAGGCGCGGCGGCGGCGGAGAAGAGGGGCGGCGCCCGGGCGGCGGCGTGGCCGGACGGCGAGGTGCGGGCGGCGACGGGCGTGGCGCGCGGCGGTGGTGCGGCGACGAGGCGGCGCCGGCCGGCGGGCGGCGGGGAGCCGCGGCGGCGCGCGGGCTCGCGGGGGAGGCATCGGCCGCGGCGGCGCGGGGACGGCGGCGGTGACGTGTCACGCTGTGGTTGGTCGGGGCGGCGGAGCGGACATGTCTGTCGGTGGCAGTTTTTGTCCGGCGGCGCGGAGGGGACGAAGTTAGGGTTGGACTGCGAATGTATACGGGAGGGGATGCACTTATATAGCTAGAGGGAGCTAGGAGAGTCCAAATGAGGTGCGATTTTCGCCCACACGATCGTGATCGAACGACCTAGAGCATGGAAGAGAGTTTGGTGGGTTTTGGGCTGGTTTTTAGGGGTTTTTTGCTGGAACACACAAATGGACTTTGCGGATGCCCGGTTAACCGTTGGAGTACCAAACGACCTCCAAATGGAACGAAACTTGACCGATGGTCTACCGGTGGTATACTAAGGCCACTTGACAAGCCTCGTTCCATTCCGAGAAAGTTTGACACCCGCTCACGAAAGAAAACAAGAGGGGTGCACCGGAGGAGATGGGAGCGCCGGATTGCAAAACGGACAACGGGGAAAATGCTCGGATACATAAGACGAACACGTATGCAAATGCAATGTACATGATGACATGATATAAAATGCATGACATGAACAAAATGCAAAACGACAAACAGAACGGACCACGAAAGGAATATCATAGCACATAGCCGAAAATGGCAAGAGTTGGAGTTACAAATATGGCAAGTTACATCCGGGGTGTTACATCTTTTCAAAATCAGTAAACTATTTTTGATTTCACAATTATTTTAAACTGTATTAAAACCAGCCGGTTTTTTCCCTACCAGACCAGCAAACACACACACACAAAAAACTAACAGGCGAAGCATGAGGCCGAACGAGAGAGAGCGGGCGAAGCGAGCGAGAAAAAGAGCGAAGTTGGGCCGGGTACTTCTGCTCGCTGTGTGCGTGTGCGGATCAGTCCCACCGAAAATACGGCCCAGTTCCTCTCGCGAACGGCCCAGGTTACACGTAAGTTTGGCCCGCTCCATGTGTACCCATCCTGCTCCCCTGAACGAGACGGACACGGACCGGGAAACGCTCCCGTGTCTCTCTCTTACATAGGCGGCGGAACGGGACGGCCGCCCAGATCGCCGCCGCCGCGTTCGACGAGGGAGCCGGGGCACTGCAAGCCGGCCTACAGAATATAGAGAGAGACTGGTTCGGGGATGTTCGGACGGCCCAGCGGCGCGGCAGCTTCGTGGGTGGTGGGGCGGACGAGCATCTCTACGACGACCCGGACGCCGCCGCCATCCCAGCGCTCCTCGACTCCCGCTTCGACGGCGAGCAGGTCGACGCTCAAGCGCCTCCTGGCCCTCCTCTCGCAGGGCTTCTACGTCGCCCGCCTCTTCCCGCAGGTCCCGCGTCCCACTCCTCGTCTCGTCTCATCTCATCTCGCGTTTGCATCACAATCTTGTTATAGTTTCTTAGTTGTTTGTATGCATTGGGCATAGGATTGGAATAATATGAACATCTTAGAGCATCTCTAGCAGATTTCCTAAACTTTAATCCCTATAATTGACATTTGGTTCACGCAATTCATTGAACACTTTGCCCGCAAGCACGCCGTACACACACATTGAGCTAAATCCACCGCACACACATTGAATTTGATAAATTCATCATGCATACATTGAAAAAAAAAACATTGGCAGCTTTCCATTATGAACCGAACCCAACTAATTCAAACCATCATATAGATTCTGCAAAATAAACCATTGACATGGTTGCTGCCGTTGTCCGTACCCCACAAATCAAACCCAACCCAAGTCAAAAGCTAGTGTCTCTAGTTCCTCATCAAATCTACATGAAATTTATACATATACATACTACACAGCTGGCTCCCACCCGTCATCCTCTCCCTTTTCTCTCTCCCGCCGCCAAGTGAGCCTTAGCTGCTGAGTACTGCTATGCGGTCCATGCGATTTAGCGATATGTTTAGAAAGCAGTGGAAGAAAATAGCCCGCCTAGGCGAAGCTTAACCTTTCTAGGATGTAGGCAACAAGAAAACACCTAGCAATTCCTTTATCCTCGGTAGGAAGTTTAGATCTCCATATAATGAGCTCCAATATTATTACGGGCTTATAAGGATGGCTAGTAGAGTTTGTTAATAATTCTGGCAAATATATTTGTGTAGGTGATCAATAGTATCCATATATAGTTTGATTCTGCTATATGATGTAATATTTTATTCAAATGTCTCGTGGAACTGGCCCCTGTCCGCTAGATGCAACAAATGACAATAGTTTCTGTGGTTCCTTTTTAACATGCAAAAAGCGGTAACACACTGCATTGATGATTGTCTATCGGCACAGAGCCAAATATTTGATTATCTCATGTAGTACATAAATGATGTGATTTCCAGTAATATTTTCAGTCAGCTCTGAATGTTATTAGTTTGTTACTTATGTACTGACATTATTGTCCTGTTTTATGTTGTCCACATGAAGGTTGTTCTTCTCACTCAACAGATCTGCAGCTATCAGTAATATAATGAGTTGTTGTTTTGTTTCCAGGCCATGGTTCTTCCATCCCACCCTTATCTTCTCAAGGAAACACACATCAGTATTATTCATATGGTGGTGGATACCAGAGTGGTAGTACCACAAAAAAGATTGATATCCCAAATGGAAGGTATGCTACTTGGGAGTTTACTCGTTTGGTTTCTGCATTCTTGCAGTTGATACAAGGTTGCATGAGTGCAGTTTTTTTGCTCTGCTAACTTAATTTTCGTAACTTCTTTTAGATTGGTGTTATCATTGGAAAAGCTGGAGAAACTATACAACATATCCAACTTCAGTCAGGGGCAAAGATCCAAGTTACAAGGGACATGGATGTTCAACCCAGGTCACAGACAAGATTGGTTGATCACCAGATAAGCACAGCTGAGCAGTTGATAAGTGATGTTCTTGTAGAGGTACTGTGATATCTTTTTTATGGTTAGGACTTCACATTTAGTTGTGCATCCATTTATTCAACCATACTTGTCATGTGACCTGCAGGCTGATGCTGGCTCATTTGGCACTATCTCTAATTGGAGGTACAATGCACCGCAACCTAGTGCTGAGCAATCCTAGATGCAAATTGCTAAGGTAAACTGGCTGCTTTCTAGAACTGGGTTTGTTTGTCAGACTTTGAAAATCATACCACGCCCCAATATAGCAATGAGGGTTTCTTGTAAGCTTCCCAGTTGATATTATTTCACGGACTTCAGTTTCTTTGGTGGTGAAAAACCTTGCCTATTAATTCCATGTCTAACTATTTTTTGGTGAGACTATAAAATCCATGCACGCCAAATCTGGAGCTTGTATACAGGTTTGCGAAAATTCTTATTGCAAAGTCTAGCATAAATTTGCTGGCTGAACCTGGCCTAACTTACAATTGAATTTCCTTAATAACTTAGCACTGCGTGATGCGTTTTGTTGTTGCATTTTTCCATTTTTCTTATGATTTACCAAGTAAATTAAAATCCAAGTTCTAATTTTGCTCAACTAGAAGTAGAACTCATGCTCCTATCATCTTCATAATTATCCGTTTTATTATTCTCCTTTTTCTCCTTGTTAGTTAGTATATTATATTTTGTATCATCTTCATCATTACCACTGGTAATAACAATAGTAATATTTGATTTGTCCTAAAAAAATCCTTCTGCAGGTCATTCCTTTGCATTTGCCTCCCGGTGATACTTCAACTGAAAGAACACTGTATATTCATGGTACTGCAGAGCGAATTGAAATAGCAAAGCAGCTTGAGTGAGGTTACCAGTGAGGTCAGCTTTCTTTCTCTTTTCACGCCACCTCCTAACTGCTGCAGCTATTTGTTATTTATCAGTGTTGTTAAAATCATGTGGGTTTAATTATCATTTTTTTATATGTTACTGTATTTTTTGTCTCGATTTATATTTCTCTACTTGACCTTCCTTTTCCATTGCTTGCTTTTGAAACTCTTCTCTTTAGTTATGATATACCCTATATTCTTGTCAAATGTACATGTCCAAAACGTTATCTCAACGGGTTGTCTTGTAAAACAAGGTGGTCATGGAGCAACAGCAGTATGGCTTTGACATTATTGTATACTTTATATAATCATACTTGTAATTTGTGCAATCTCTTTGTTATTAGCTGCTATGCTCTGTGTAGTCTCTCTGATGAAGATACTAGAAATATTTGAACAATCACAGTTAAATACTGGCAAATCCATACTTCCATTGGGAGGTTTATATACCCTATCACAACGTCTTCACTACATATCATAGTGGTGCTTGTGGTGTTATCCATATATCCCAGGCTATACTGTCTGTTGATCATTATCTTGACATAAGGCCAAATTAGTGTCAGTAACTAGTTCTGAGGGCTGCACACATCAATCCTGGTGGCAGATTTGTTACTACCTAATGTTAATATACTTGATGCTGATGGATGAAAGATAAAATTATGAACTACTCCCTCTGTTTCGGTATAGAAGTCCCAGGTGTACCATTGGAGTATACCATTAGAATATAATACATACATCCAGGAACATGCCTGGTCTTTCTATATCGAAACAGAAGGAACTAGTTTGAATTTTGGATTATATGATTGGATTTCATATACCTGGTCTTGTCCTGTCAAATTTACGTTTGCTATTTCTATACATCTTTGGGGATAGTTGGTTTAAACCTCTATGCAGGTGATCAGTCTGCACACTTCAATGATGGATCGTGCACTGTAGTAGCTGGTATTTAGGCTATTGATATTTTTGCTCACTCGGGATAATTCTTGATTCTTAATTTTCAGCCCATTCTATCTATTGCTAACACCACCTTGTGAGAGCAACATGTAACAAATAAGAATGTTACTGTTTATTGAGTAGGCAAGAAAGTTTGTATGTGCTATCTATAGTTTGGAAAGATTATGCAGTATATCTCGCATGAATCTATCTTTGGTTTTCTCGTATATATTTTCTCCCTCTGTTGACTTTTCTTGTTACCATGACCAAAGCTTCCTTAAAACTTTGCTTAAATATTTCCTTTGACATTCTTCTGTTCACCTATAATATAGTTTTTGGAGAGACTTGCCGAAAGAACTGTTGTTGTGTATGTTGTGTCATTTAGCAATATAAGTAGATGTTGCACATAATTATGGATCACTCTGTCACCATCCATTATTGCTGATTTATCAACATCTACAAACTGCAAGGCAATCTTTTATTGCTATTCAATATATACGTGTGTTTATCTAGCTGCCCAATCTTCATTAGCTCCCATAGTTTTGCACATGGTAGACGCTAGATGGGTAGCACTAATGTTGCATGAGAATCTGGTTTCCTTGGCTCCGCCACTTGAAGTAATATCCTCTAGTTTATCCATATTATCTTATTTGTTAATGCTTGATCTTTATATATTGCTTGATTATCTTGGTTTTGCTGCTCATGTGTGGCTTGTGTGATCCCTCAATGCAGGTTTAAATCAGCATGTAAGTGAAGGCGTATTTCTCCTTCGCGCCTTCGACGTCGACCCCCCCCCCCCCCCGGTGTAGTACTGTTTAATCAGGCAGACCCGTTCTGGCTCACAATACCATTTCTCTTTTTCTAAAATCCAGGGTACTTCCAAAATTCATCTAAAATTTCCCTCTTTCCAATGATACTACTCCTGTAAATTTTGGAGCCCTTTGCACATATTGTTTATTGATTGTGTGTTAATTTTATTTTTCCAGTGAGTAGAAATCATTATATTTTGAAAGATTCAAGGACGTTGGAGGAGTGACCAAAACCATTGAAGACTTTGCTGAGCGAGGCAAGCAACCTACTTTGATCATGTTGAACCCATATTTGCATTACACTTACAATTATTTTTCATGCATAAAGTATTGTTTACTAGTATTGCTATGTTTAGTAAATTAGCTAGGGTTTAGCTATGCCCTATGTCCTTGATATTAACACCCCTTTGACATTCTTATGCTAAGTAAATTAGCTAGGGTTTAGCTATGCTCTATGTGCTTGATATTGACACCATCCTTTGACATTCTTAATACCCCTCCTTTCTAACCATGTAGTGGTTAAATAAACGTGGGTCATATGTGCAAGTTTAATAGTAATGCTTAGCCATGCTAGTCGCATAAATCATAGGACTTGGGAAGAATCTTTATTACTCATAAATGTTTTACAAAAACCCAAGGGTGTCACTAATGCCCATGGGATGATTATGAAAATAAGGTTTTACAAAATGGAGATATATTTAGTTAGGTGATTGTGATCTTGACGAGATAGTCAAAGATGTCAGTGGATTATGAAAATTTATGTCTAGTAAATGAGCATGGTGGTTATTATATTGGCGGATAAATGGATCTTTAATAAACTTGAAGCCATTTGGATTTAGTTAGGTGATTATGATCTTGAACCAAATTTCATGGTGGATTACGAGATTTTGATGCATTTATTTAGTTCATTGTGATCTTGAGGAGATAGTCAAAGATGTTTGGTGGATTAATTAACCTTGGACAATTTGGATTTAGTTAGGTGATTGTGATATTGAACCGTATTTCATGATGGATTATGAGATTTTAGGTGGATTTAGTTACGTGATTTAATCTTGAGAAGATAGTCTAAAATGTTCGGTTGATTATGAGAGTTTAGGTACGTAGATGAGCATGGTGATTATTATATTGGTGGATACATAGATTTTAATTTTGTTTGGAACATTTTGTATTTAGTTAAGGGATTGTGAACTTAAGCCAAATTTCACGGTGGATTATGAGGTTTTGCTTGGATTTAGTTAGGTGGTGTGATCTTGACGAGCTAGTAAAAGATGTTTGGTGGATTATGTGAATTTAGGTCTACTAGGTGAGCATGGTGGTAATTGTATCGGTTAAGTAAGTAAATTTTTAATAAACTAGAGAAAATTTGGATTTAGTTAGGCAATTGTGATCTTGAACCAAATTTCATGGTGGATTACGAGATTTTAGATGGATTTAGTCAGTTGATTGTGATCTTGAGGAGATACTCAAAAGATATTTGATGGATTAATTAACCTTGAACAGTTTGAATTTAGTTAGGCTACTTCGATATTGAGCCGAATTTCACGATGATTTATGTGATTTTAGGTGGATTTAGTTAAGTTATTATGATCTTGAGAAGATGCTCAAAGATGTTCGGTGGATGTTAAGATTTTAGGTCTAGTACGTGAGCATGGTGACTATTATATTGATGGTTTGAAAAAATTTGAATTTAGTTAGATGATTGTGATATTTTAAGCAAATTCACGGTGGATTTTGATGTTTGGGTTAGATTTAGTTAGGTGATTGTGATCCTTGCGAGATAGTCAAAGATGTTTGATGGATTATGTGAGAATTTATGTCTAGTAAGTGAGCATGGTGGTTATTATATTGGTGAATAAATGGATTTTTTAGTAAATTTCGAGTAATTTGGATTTAGTTAGGCGATTGTGATTTTGAATCAAATTTCATGGTGAATTACGATATTTTAAATGAATTTAATTAGTTGATTGAGATCTTGAGGAGATAGTCCAAGATGTTCGGTTGATTAATTAATCTTTTATTGACACAGTACAGATGCAAGTGCTCATATAAACGCACATACACTTACCCTTATGAACGCACACGCACACCCTACCCCTATGAGCATCTTCGAAAGACTGAGCCGGCATATCATCTTGAGATTTTACAAAGTTACCGTAGGCGTCTCGTAGTCGACAGGAACAATTTGGGTTTAGTTCGGTGATTGAACCAAATTTCTCGGTGATTTATTTGATTTTAGGTGGATTTATCTAGGTGATTGTGTCTTGAGAAGATAGTCAATATTCGTTGGATTATGAGATTTTAGTTATGGAAATGAGCATGGTGTTTATTATATTGGTAGATAAACAGATATTTGATTTAGTTTGGATCAATTTGGATTTAGGTATGTGATTATGATCTTTTAACCAAAAATTTACGGTGGATTATGAGGTTTTTGTTAGATTTAGTTAGGTGATTGGGATCTTGACGAGCTAGTAGCGTCGATTGTCTAAGCTCTTGCTCGCCATTGGTGGTGCTTGAGCGTGCGGTCATGGTGTTGCCCAGCAAGGGAACATGGGATGTGGGATCAAGACAGCACACATAGCAACCCGTCACCAGGCAACGGACACCCGTCCGGACTTACAGGGAGCGAAGGTGGACACAAAGGTGGATGTTGAGATCCATAGCAGTCTCGAAAGTGTGCTCATTAGTAAGAGGAACACGAGCAAGAAGATCGTGGATATACTCCTCTTAGGAAATAAAGAAGTCATTAGAGGTAGAAGAAACCTCAATCTCAAGGAAGTAGCAACTTCTTTAGTAAACATGGAGCAATTTTGATTTAGTTAGGGCATTGTGATATTGAACCAAATTTCATGTTGGATTACGAGATTTTAGATGGATGTAGTCAGTTAATTGTGATCTTGAGGAGATAGTCAAAGATATTTGATGGATTAGTTAACCTTGAACAATTTGAATTTAGTTAGGCTATTGTGATATTGAGCCATTATGATCTTGAGAAGATGGTCAAAGATGTTCGGTGGATGTTAAGATTTTAGGTCTAGTACATGAGCATGGTGACTATTATATTAGTGGATAAACAGACCTTTAATTTAGTTTGAAACAATTTAGTTAGATGATTGTGGTCTTTTAGTTTAGTTAGATGGTTGTGATCCTTTAAGCAAATTCACGGTGGATTTTGATGTTTGGGTTAGATTTAGTTAGGTGATTATGATCCTCACGAGATAGTGAAAGATGTTTGATGGATTATGTGAGAATTTATGTCTAGTAAGTGAGCATGGTGGTTATTATATTGGTGGATAAATAGATTTTTAGTAAACTTGAGTAATTTGGATTTAGTTAGGCGATTGTGATTTTGGACCAAATTTCATGGTGAATTACGAGATTTTAAATGGATTTAATTAGTTGATTGAGATCTTGAGGAGATAGTATACACTCACCCCTATGAACGCACACACGCACACCCTACCCCTATGAGCACCTTCGAGAGACTGAGCCGGCATATCATCTCTAGATTTTACGAAGTCACCGTAGGCGTCTCGTAGTCGACAAGAACAATTTGGATTTAGTTCGGTGATTGAACCAAATTTCTCGGTGATTTACTTGATTTGGTGGATTTAGTTAGGTGATTGTGTCTTGAGAAGATAGTCAATGTTCATTGGATTATGAGATTTTAGTTATGGAAATGAGCACGGTGATTATTATATTGGTAGATAAATAGATATTTTATTTAGTTTGGATCAATGTGGATTTAGGTAGGTGATTATGATCTTTAACCAAAATTTTACGGTGGATTATGAGGTTTTTGTTGGATTTAGTTAGGTGATTGGGATCTTGATGAGCTAGTAAAAGATGTTTGGTAGATTATGTGAATTTAGGTCTAGTAGGTGAGCATGTTGGTTATTATATTGGTGGACAAATGGATTTTTAGCAAACTTGGAAAAAATTGGATATAGTTAGGCGATTGTGATCTTGAACCAAATTTTATGGTGGATTATGAGATTTCTTATGGATTAATTAGTTGATTGTGATCTTGAGGAGATAGTCAAAGATATTCTGTGTATTAACCTTATACAATTTGGATTTAGTTAGGTGATTGTGATATTGAGCTAAATTTGTCTGTGATTTATGAGATTTTAGTTGGATTTAGTTAGGTGATTGTGTCTTATGAAGATCAAAGATGGTTGGTGGATTATGAGATTTTAGGTCTAATAACTAAGCATGGTGATTGTTATATTGGCGGATAAACAAATATTTAATTTAGTTTGAAACAATTTGGATTTGGTTCGGTGATTGTGATCTTTTAACCTAATTTTACGGTGGATTATAAGGTTTTGGTTGGATTTAGTTAGGTGATTGTGATTTGACAAGCTATTAAAAGATGTTCAGTGAATTATGTGAATTTAGGTCTAGTAGGTGAGCATGTTGATTATTATATTGGTTGATAGAGATGAGGGCCACACAAGTGAGTCAAGGCGATGATGTCACTACTGAAAATAACTGGTAAACAAGGCAACAGAGGAGAGACTGGGGGTAGTGGCAGCAGATGGACTTTGATCCCGCATCCCACATGCCTGTGCACTCTCCGTTCCCCGCTAATCCGGCTTGGTGTCATTGTCCTGTTTGCGGATTTTGTGTCACGCACTTGATTAAGCATCCCATGTTCTCCTAATGTGCGCCCTTGGCCTTGACGATAGGTAGCGCCGTGTTCTCGGGCGTGTCCCGTGGGTAAAATTCAGGTATGCGTCGATTGTCTGAGTTCTTGCTCCCATTGGTGGTGCTTGAGCGTGCGGTCATGGTGTCGCCCAGCAAGGGAACACGGGATGTGGGATCAAGACAGCACACATAGCAACCCGTCACCAGGCAACGGACGCCCGTCCGGACTTACAAGGAGTGGAGGTGGACACAAAGGTGGATGTTGAGCTTCATAGCAGTCTCAACAGTGTGCTCACCAGTAAGAGCAACACAAGCAAGAAGATCCTGGATATACTCCTCTTAGGAAATAAAGAAGCCATTAGAGGTAGAAGAAACCTCAATCTCAAGGAAGTAGCGATTTCTTTAGTAAATATGGAGCCATTTGGATTTAGTTAGGCGATTGTGATCTTGAACAAATTTCATGGTGAATTACGAGATTTTTCAATGGATTTAGTTGATTGTGATCTTGAGGAGATAGTCAAAGATGTTCGGTGTATTAATTAATCTTGAACAATATGGATTTAGTTAGGTGATTGTGACACTGAACCAAATTTCTCTGTGATTTATGAGATTTTAGTTGGATTTAGTTAGGTGATTGTGTCTTGAGATGATAATAAAAATGTTTTGTGGATCATGAGATTTTAGGTCTAGTAGATGAGCATGGTGATTATTATATTGGTGGATAAACAAATCTTTGATTTAGTTTGGAACAATTTTCAACCAAATTCACGGTGGATTTTGAGGTTTTGTTGGATTTAGTTAGGTGACTGTGATCTCAACGAGTTAGTCAAAGATGTTTGGTGGATTATGTTAATTTAGATCTAGTAAGTGAGCATGGTGGTTATTATATTGATGGATAAATGGGCCTTTAGTAAACATGGAGCAATTTGGATGTAGTTAGGCGATTGTGATCTTGAACAAATTTCACAGTGGATTACGAAATTTTCAATAGATTTAGTTAGTAGATTGTGATCTTGGGAAGATGTCAAAGATGTTCGGTGGATTAATTAATGTTAAACAATTTGGATTTAGTTAGGTGATTGCAATATTGAACCAAATTTCTCTGTGGTTTATGAGATTTTAGTTGGATTTAGTTAGGTGATTGTGTCTTGAGATGATAATCAAAGATGTTTGGTGGATTATGAGATTTTAGGTCTAGTAGATGAGCATGGTGGTTACTATATTGGTGGATGAACAGATATTTAATTTAGTTTGGAACAATTTGGATTTAGTTAGGCGATTGTGATCTTGAACCAAATTTTATGGTGGATTATGAGAGTTTTGATGGATTAGTTAGTTGATTGTGATCTTGAGGAGATAGTCAAAGATGTTTGGTGTATTAATTAATCTTGAACAATTTGAATTTAGTTAGGTGATTGTGGTATTGAACCAAATTTCTCTGTGATTTATGATGTTTTAGTTGGATTTAGTTAGGAGATTGTCTCTTACGAAAATAGTCAAAGATGTTTGGTGGATTATGAGATTTTAGGTCTAATAGTTGAGCATGATGATTATTATATTGATGGATAAATGAATCTTTAGTAAATTTGGAACAATTTGGATTTAGTTAGCGGACTGTGATCTTTAACCAAATTTTATGGTGGACTATGAGATTTAGTTTGGCCGCGCTCCGCCTCTTCCTCGAGGAGCTTGTGCGGTGCGGTGGTGCGGCGGCTCGTGCGGCGTGCGGTGGCCTCAGAAGATGGGCGTTAACACCTGCAGCTTGTGCACAATGATGACTCCACGCATCTCCTGCGCCCCGCAACCCTCTCCTTCCCGGCACAGGAGGAGCAAGAGCAAGGATGCCGAGGTGGTTCAGGTTTGCCTCCACCTCCGGTCTTCCCCCTGCTCTCACTCTTGTCTCCCTTTTTTGTCTCATTCTGCAGCTTCATTCAAGCATTTTAAATTGCTAGGTATTCCAGGTAGTTAGCTTATCTATGGACTCCCCGCAAAAAAAAAAAGCTTATCTATGGACTACACCTACATTTGATGTTAGAACTCTGATACTAATTTATGTTGTTGCATAGGTGAATGGTGCTTTAGCTTCAATGACCACTTTTATTGCTGAATATTTTTCCCATTGAAAGTGTCAAAGAATATACAACTTGGTATGGAGAAGTTTTCTTATGGGAAAATAAAGATTTTTTTTATGCAGAACTATTAGGGCTCCCGCAGCTGTATCAGTCGGTTTTTGTTCTCAAATTTTTACTTTGCTTTTTTTTGGCAAAAAAATTGGATGTATGAATCTGAGATCTGGACCTCGAGTTCTCTGCTTTTCTTTTCATCTGCAGTCGCAAGGAAGAGTAGAAAGATCAGGCAGAGAGGGTTTCACATACCCCTTCTACACTGACAAGTCTTTGCTTTTCAGGATTGCCATGGTGCGCTGCTGCTGTAATGCTTTAATTTTCTTTTGTGTTGTCACTTTGTTAAACTTTGTTCTCTTATTCTGATGCTATGATTTGTGGCTAGATGAGATTTGTGGTGAAAAGTCTCCTTTATTTTGTTTACCTACAGATCTTGAATGCACGATTGATAATTTTGCTGGATAGGTTAGAAATCTAAATAATAGACATTTTAAAGGATGTAGTTGGTAAACTTGGAAAGCCAAGAAAAATATATAGCTTACTTGCAGTGTTGTTTGATCCATCGCTCTGCGAAAGGCTCACTGATGGACTTGAAGTATGCCTAATCTTGGACAGCATTTATTACCTGTTGTTGGTGTGTTTCTTTTATTCTATATTTAGGGGGTTCTAAGCTATTGAATTAGGAAGCATACAGTTTATGTTGAGACCCGCTTCAGTCTGTTGGCTACTGCAGGGAGCTTTGGATGGCGGTCTTGATATTGCGCACATTGACAAGAGATTGCTGGCTTCGAGAAGGATAAGAAGCAGCTGGGCGGTGAGATTCACCGCAAATACATCTATGAAGGTCATGTTGCTGACTACATGAAGGTGAGTTGGATCCATTGCCCTCGTGGTATTATAATGCCATTTCGTCATTCCCTAGGGCTATCATTGTTGTATGCATGAATTCTTTCTGGAAGATATATCTAGGCCAGATTCACCCATATAAAGTATCCTAAAGCAGCGTACTTTGTTCTTATTTCTGAAGCAGCTTACTGAATCTCGTTTTAACTTCTGCCCTACCCTTATTTCAGTCAATAGCTGATGAGGAATCTAAGAAGTACCAATCTCACTTCAGTGAGTACATCAAGAAGAATATTGCGGCCGATGACATGGAAGCACTGTACAAGAAGGTTCATGCTACCATTCGTGCTTATCCTACCATGGCAAAATCAACGAAGGAACCTCCAAAGACGCACAAGAGTTAGATATATCTTGCTTTTTATTAAAGTCAAACAACTGATAATAAAGTTTATCAATATGTAGTAATGTGTATAAATGTTTTCTCATACTCATGTAGTCCGTTCATTCCTAAACTATATGTTCTTCTTTTGTTAAAACCTTGAAATATTAAGATGTTAGGGTAAATAAATTCCTTCAGAATCAATAATAGAAATGTTTTGCTATGCAACAAGATACAGTTGTATGCAAAAAAATAATCTTGTCTTATATAGAGTTATATATCAAAACTATGGATTTTCTATGCACTTCCTGCAATCATTAATGTTCATTGTCTTTGTTCGGATTTTGTTGGGCACCTGTGGCAACGCGCTGTCGGACACGACAGACGCTGCCAGGTCTGCGTCGATATCGTGCTCACGGAGCCTAGCCTGGCCTCCGCGTTGTGTTCTCCATCTTGCAGTGCATGATGAACTACATGCTAAAGTTCAGCTGAAGTTCCCCTGTTATCTTCTACTACAAGAGTTATGTCGATTTGTACTACTTGGCTGCAAATGTATGCTGTTTGCATCACCATACGGATAGTGGTAAGAATGCAGCAGCAAATCCAATAGTAGGTAATCATGACAGTATTTCACCACCGGTAATCTTGCTGTCTTTTATGGTTGCAGGTTTGTTCTTCTGGCATTATTCATGGTTCTCATCATAGCCATACTGAATGATGGCAAGTGGCATCTCTGAATTTATCATACGAAGTATGACTTTATGAGCTTGCTTGGCTACTGACCTGCTGTGTGGGAAGGGGCATCCTTTTACCAGAGCTATATTGATTTTAATATGCTCCATTTCCTTCAGGTCTTTTATCGCTCCATCCCTGATTTATCTGAGTCCAGTGGGGTTGCTCATGAATTACAGAATTTAGGCTTACAGTAGGATGAACTTCCTTGAGAATCAATAATAGGAAAGTTTTGGTTAAGAGCAATTTCCAACCCCAGAGAGAAAATTTACTTCACTGGTTAAGAGGAATCCATCTCATGTTTTCTTGTGTTGTGCCTTTCTCAAAGTAAAAAAAGCAAAAGTCGCAGAGAGAAATTACTGTATTAGTTAAGACAACTAATTTGCATACAATGGCAGCAATGCACAAGCAGCGTCAGTGTTAGCGTGTACCTTATTTCAGAGATGATTGGAGTAACCGCTGACCGGTTCAGCAGCCACCATATAATCGAATCACAATTAATAGACTAGTAGGCAGAGATATTGGAGGGCTACTTTCAGATCAATTCATGACTATACGTATGGTATGAGCTATTCCTATCGCCGCGAACTTGTTGAACACGGCAATACTGCTGAACAAAAGTACAAGTGTGTGTGCAGTGCGAGCTAAGAAAGCCAGTTAATCATTCAGCATTATGCATGGTATTCAGTCATGATTGTCAAGTGTTAAGTTTAGTTTTAAAAGCTGAACCCTTAAGTGTTAAGTTTAGGTAACAGGGGCTGTGGAGTAACTGTAGCTGGATCAAATCCTGAATGTCAAGTTCAGAATATGATACTCAATACGCGTCAAAAAATATGATACTCAATTATCATGACAAAGTTTACTACTTTGGAATGTGTGGGTGCGCTGGTTTTTGACTAGTTGATCTAATCATCTTGAATTTGTTAGGAATAAGCAACTTGTATTCCCATGAGGCCATAGGCCAATATATATACATGTACAGATGTGGTACATATGCAGGAAACCCCTTATACTACGGGATAAATACAAAGGGTATACATGACTTATATTATAACTCTAACACCCCCCTCAAACTCATGGTGGAGGAACAACACTGAGTTTGGAGAGATAAAAGCCATGTTGTGCTCTAGTCTGGGCCTTCGTCAGGAAATCCGCCAACTGTAACTCGGAAGGCACATACTGAAGAGCAACGACCTGATCCTGCACAGCAGCGCGCACATAGAAAGCATCAACACCAATATGCTTGGTGAGCTCATGCTTCACAGGATCGCGCGCAATGCTAATAGCACCTGTACTGTCAGATAAGAGCATAGTCGGTGTAGTGACAGAAACACCAAAGTCCTGAAGTAACCACCGTAACCAAGTCACCTCTGCCGTCAAAAGAGCCATAGCTCGTAACTCAGCCTCAGCACTCGAACGGGAAACTCCAATCTGTTTCTTCGTCTTCCAGGCAATGAGAGAACCGCCAAGAAAAACACAGTAAGCAGAAAGCGAACGGCGATCAGAAGGATCACTAGCCCACGTAGCATCCGCATAGGCCTGAAGCTGTAAAGAACTGGAGCTAGGAAAGAAGAGACGGTGAGAGATCGTGCCCCGAAGATATCGGAGAACACGAAGGAGATGACTATAATGAACCGATGTGGGAGCAGAAACAAACTGACTCAGAATATGAACCGGATAAGAGATGTCCGGACGAGTGACAGCTAGATAGACAAGACTGCCAACGAGATGACGATAACGCGTCGGGTCAGGGAGAGGATCACCATCAGTAGCACGAAGGTGAACATTGAGCTCCATAGGAGTCTCAACAGTGCGCTCGTCAGAAAGAGCAGCACGAGCAAGAAGATCCTGGATATACTTTTCCTGGGATATAAAAAAGCCACAGAGGTAGAAGAGACTTCAATCCCAAGAAAATAGCGAAGAGGTCCAAGATCAGACATAAGAAACTGCTCACTAAGACGGGCCTTTACAAAGCAATATACTCGGGGTCATCCCCAGTGATGACCATATAATCAACATAGAGAAGAAGAAGAGTCCGGCCACGAGGAGAAAGGTGAATAAACAATGCGGGATCATGAGCACTTGCTGAAAAACCAGCAGTAGTGACCACAGAAGCAAAACGCTCAAACCAGGCGCGAGGGGCTTGCTTAAGGCCATAGAGAGAGCGACGAAGACGACACACCATGCCATCAGGAACAGAATACCCCGGTGGTGGCTGCATGTACACCTCCTCACACAGCTCACCATTAAGAAAGGCATTCTTAACATCAAGCTGAGATATAGACCAGTGGCGTGCAGAGGCAACGGCAAGAAGTGTACGAATAGTGGTCATATGGGCCACAGGAGCAAAAGTCTCGTCATAATCACGACCATGCTCCTGCTGAAAACCACGAGCCACGAGACGAGCTTTGTGACGCTCAAGAGAACCATCGGAGCGAGTCTTAACCTTGTAGACCCACTTACAAGTGATGGGACGGACTCCGGGAGGAAGAGAAACAAGATCCCAGGTACCAGTGCGTTCAAGAGCAGCAATCTCCTCCGCCATCGCAAACTGCCATTCAGGATGAACAACAGCCTGACGGTAAGAAGTCGGCTCAAGAACAGCAGCACCAGCGCTGGGAAATCCAAAGCGATCAATAGGCGGACGAGGACGAGAACGCAAGCCATAAGTAGGCTGAGAGGAAGAGGACGACTCATCCAAGGAAGCATCCACAGGTCGTGAACGACGAGTGTAATGCTGAGGAAGAGATGGAACAAGAGAAGGAGGAATCGCCAAGGTAGAATCAGGGGGTGGCGACGAAGAAGTCACCGGAGATGAAGGTGTAGAATCCGGTGACATGCTAGGTGAGGAGACCGGGGAAGATGGTGGCGGTGAATCGACGAGGGGTGGAGAAGCAGAGGGAGTGGGACGAATAGGCACAGGCGCGATGGGAGTGATAGGGGAGTCAGGAAAAGTGAGAAAAGAGATATCCTCCACTGAAAAGACCGAGGAAGCTGGGCGTGGGTAAAAAGGACGAGACTCATCAAAAGTCACATCTCGAGAGATACGCATCCGACGACCAACAGGATCCCAACAACGATAGCCCTTATGCTCATCACTGTAGCCTAAGAAGACACACTCAACAGACTGAGCGGTCAGTTTGGTGCGTTCGCGAGGGGCAAGAAGAACATAGCAAACACAACCAAACAAGCGAAGCATCGAATAATCGGGAGAGCGATCAAACAGACGCTCAAAAGGAACACCACCCTGCAAAGCAGCAGATGGCTGAAGGTTGATGAGATAGACAGAAGTAGAGATAGCCTCAGCCCAAAAATGAGGCGGAAGAGAGGCGGCGATCATCATAGCATGAGCCGTCTCAAGAAGGTGACGATGCTTGCGCTCAGACACACCATTCTGAGCATGAGCACCAGGACAAGAGAACTGGGCAAGAGTACCCTGCTCAGCAAGGACACCACGCAACATCTTAGAGATATACTCACCAGCGGAGTCAGCACGAAAAACACGAATGGGTGAAGAGAACTGAGTATGAACCATGGCAGCAAAACGCTTATAAATAGACAACACCTCACTACGTGAAGTCATGAAATAAAGCCATGTGTAACGAGAAAAATCATCGATGAAAATAATATAGTATTCATGACCACCTTTCGAAGTGAAAGGAGCCGGACCCCATACATCAGAATGGACTAAATCGAAAGGACGCTGAGACACTGACTCACTATGAGAATATGGTAGCTGAATCTGCTTGCCAAGACGACAACCCTGACACTCTAAAGAGACATCTCCTGAGACAGACCCCAGAAGACCTCGACGAACTAAAGACGATAATCGAGAACCACACAGATGACCAAGTCGATGATGCCACTGCTTGAAGGAACCAGTAACAGAAGCGACAGCAGCGGAGGAACTGGCGATGGTGGTGGCAGCGGAAGGAACATGAAGCCAGTCCAACTCCCAAAGACCCTGAGAATCACGGCGGCGAGGGCCAGCCCCAACCAGAGTGTGCGTGCGACGATCCTGGACAGAACAAGAGTCAACATCAAGGATGACACGACAACCAGAATCAGTAAGTTGACCGGCAGAAAACAGATTCATGGTAAGTCGAGGAACATGAGCAACATCAGGAACAGAATAAGAAGGAGTAGAAAGATGGCCTCTACTAGCAACAGAAAGTGGAGTACCATCAGCAGTGAAGACATGAACCGGAGAATCCAGCGAGCGAAGAGAAGACAAAGCGGAAGAATGAGAAGACATATGAAAAGAAGCTCCAGAATCTAGAACCCATGGGGATGTACCTGACTGTGTAGAGGGCGGGTGCTCAGTGCGGGAAGCATCAGTCACAGAACCAGCAGTACCCGTCGAGGAAGAACCTGAAGCCGCGAGCAGACGCTTAAGTCTCAGAATATCCTGCTCGGTCAAAGGGCTGAAGCTGGCGAGGGAGATGACGAAGTCCCTGAGGAGGATGATCGCGCCTTGCGCAGGTGTTTCCGCTTTGTGTAGCACTGGGACTCAATATGACCATCATTGTTGCAGTAGTCACAATGTGAACGGGGCCGACCTGAGCCTCCAGAAGGAGTGGGCAAGAGCGGCGGAGCACTCGAGCGAGAATGGGGCGGTGCAGCAGGTGGAGTGGAAGAAACCCGAGTAGCGAGCACAGAGGGAACCTCCAGCAAACCAGCACCATGTAGGCGAGTCTCCTCAGCACGAATCTCTGAAAGCGCCTCCATGAGAGAAATACGGCCACAAGCAAGCAACTGAGCACGCCGGGGCTCAAACTCCTTACGGAGCCGAGACAGGAACTCGTAGACGCGATGAAACTCCAAATCGGCCTGGAGTCATCAACAGTAGAGTCACCCTGCTGAAGAGCATGCTCCTGATGAACCACAGAAAGGTATAAGGCATCACCAGAGGGCTCATAGCGCTGACGAAGACAGGTCCACATCTGGAAGACAGTAGGAAGACCCAGAAACTCAGAAGCAAACTGAGGCAGAACACTAGCAGTGAGAACAGCTGCAGCACGAGCATCATCATCAAGCCACTGGGTGTAAACAGACAAAGCACCATGATACGTCTGAAGAGCCTCCTCATAAGCCAAAGCCCTCTCATCATAGGCACGATCAGCAGCCTCATCAGCAATCTTAGCCGCATCCTTGGCGGCCTGATTAGCATCCGTAGGAAGAACCAGTGGAGTCGGCGGAGTAGGGGCCACCGGAGGAACCAGACGTGGCGGACAGCAGACCTCGCCAGAAAGAACACCCCAGAGACGGATGCCACGCATGTGAATGCGCATGAAGCCAGCGAACTCGGTGTAGTTAGTACCATCGAAGATCACCGGACAGCGAGGGACAGCAACATAGCCCGATGCAGCAGACATTTTTTTTTAGCAGAGATCAGACCTTCCAATCGGGAACGGGATGCTCGATCTGAGCAGAGAGATCGATCGAGGCAGTCGGGCAGGCGTCAAGCAGCAGGGAACGAGACCGGTTGGGGAGCAGAAGGTGCGGCGCCGGCGGCCTCGGCCTCGTCCCTCCCCGTAGCGCTGTTCTGCAGGAACCGCTCAGCACAGCAGGTCCCAACCTGCGCGGCGACGGCGGAGAGCTGGGCGAGCGGGCGGGAGCGAGGAGCAGCCGCGAGCGGGAGGGAAGACGTGGACTCGGGAGGGGCCGGACGGGAGGAACCGCAAGCTGCAGCGCCGGGCGGGAGGGGCCGGACGGGAGGGACCGCAAGCTGCAGCGCCGGGCGGGAGGAGACGAGACGCAGCAGCGGCACCGAGGCGAGATTGGATCGTAGCACGAGTTGCGCGTGCGAAAAAAGAGACCTAAAGCTCTAATACCATGTTAGGAATAAGCAACTTGTATTCCCATGAGGCCATAGGCCGATATATATACATGTACAGGTGTGGTACATATGCAGGAAACCCCTTATACTACGGGATAAATACAAAAGGGTATACATGACTTATATTATAACTCTAACAGAATTGACAGGTTTTCTGAATATACTCGCAAGTCGCAACCATGGCCTTACAGTGCTACACGCCTCTGCTGAAGCCCCAACTGGCCCAAGTCTCGGTCAACCCTTCCATTAACACGATACAGATTCCAGGTTTGCTTTGCCTCGCACGAATATGCTCGTTCCATGACATCTCGCTGGAATATGTACCAGATAACATGTGTTGATGTGTGGATGCACTGGCTAGCGATTAGTTAATCTAATACTCTTCTGATAATTATCTTCTCTGAATATACACAAAATAATGGCCTTGCAGAGTCAGTGCTCCGCCCCTCTGCTGAAGCCCTTACTGGCCCAAGTCTCGGCCAGCCCTTCTCTAAATCAATGCAGATTGCAGATTTGCCTCGCACCAATATGCTCCTTGCATAAGCTAGTAATCTCTGGCCATATTTCATTTTTTATCCTACTTGCGTCATGCCTGATGACTTTTTTTGTGCCACCAATTTTAGTGTATGTTCGAGTAGCAGATTTTATGGATTTTTTTTATGTCATTGCTTCATCAAATGGAAATTTAAGTAACGGGAGATTCGTTAAATGGAAATTTAAACCAGTTTATGATTTGGTGAGGAATCTATATATATTAGTGTGTGTTGTTACGTTGAGCTCTAAATAACGGGGAGCACACAAAATTACATTCAATCCAAATAGGGCTGGTGTTTGCATCTGTATTCTGTAGTTCTGTATGCTGAATTCAAATAAACTGCTTCTTTTTGGGTGTTCATTTTCGTCTTAATAATGGTGATTGTTATTCACTTGGAACCATCATGTAAACCTAGCTGGACATGGTCAAACTATAATTTTCCATGTTTCAAAATACTATATGGTTTAGTACTTCGTTCCGAGAGTCTTTCTTCCCAGAATGGATTTTTTCCCAGTACTCTCCTAAATCTTTTTGGTGTCTTGATGTGATCTGGTCATCATGCATGAACTGTATTGAATTCTTGTAAGGAAGCATTTGAATGTTACTTGTCCTGGTCTAATTATCTGCAATCCACAGGTTATGGAACTGCACTTGCATTGGTAGCAGGAATGACCTTGCTTGGGTGACCTTCTCTGTTATGATATTGTTGTCTAAGTTAAAAAACCTGAATCTGCTCCATGGTTTTGTTATGTTGGATGTGCCCCAAGAAGCTTCTTTCTTTTGATTTTTGTTGTCAATATATTCTGTGGATGCTCCTCGTACTCATTATGAGATGTTCTTCATAACTATGTGAATCACATGAAGTTCAAATGTTAGCATAGCTACTAAGTTGTATGTTCGGCAATGACACAATGCATAGGTCAAGTGTTAGCTTTCTGAAACTATTATACTGTGAACTGATGCTAACTTCCTCACTTTTATTTGTAGTTTGGCCAACATCGAGCTGCAGTACCTGGTGTCAATGTGGAGGAAAAAACCTTAGCAAGACTATTGACCGTCTTGCAACTCAATTTCTTCAGAAGTGTCTTGGTCTAAGACATGACAACTTGAGAATTCAGATTTTTTGTAGCGCAGAACCCATTAGCTCCTATCTTTGTGCTAGCTAAACTTGAACTTAAGGTGGAGTGTTGTAGTCAAATTATTTGTGTACTGAATTTTTATTCTTTTATGTGCCTGTGGGGTCTTGCTTGAATCTTTGTTATGTCCTGAACATGGTAAGCAGTTGCATTGGCGTGTCAATTTCTGTTCTTGTTTTCCTGCAAAATAATAATAATCTGTTCTTGTTTCTCTGGAGCATCGATGATCGATCATATCGACAGTTTCAGGGACCGCACATCACCTTGACCTCATGATCTGATGGCTGTCCTGCCAAACTCTGCGCGCTCAAGCTCGATCGTCGGCTATCCTCTTGTGAGTTGTGATGGCGCCTTCAATGCGCCCCCCGACGGTAACCCGTCCGGCATTCAACCGGGATGAAGGAAGGGCGTTCAACTCTGGGATAGGCAAATTTTGACTGCTTACTATGGCTGCTCTGATGCCTAATGCTATGTACAGTATGCTAGCTTTGTATCCTTTGCGACGCTGGCTATACACGTTCAGATTTCATTGTGAATTTTTGTTCCGAACACAAAAGCTCAACCTCATGCACACATACAGGCTCATGAGGACGTACACATTCAGATTATGCAGACGTTCAGGCCAAAGTGGTAATACAAAAGGAGCATGTTCATTCAAAAATTCATTTTGGCAAAACAGACCAAACTCGTAACTGGAAGAACCAACTAACCAGGTTGGAAAGTTTAAACGTACTCCTTCAAGAATTCCGATTAGCTCAGGTCAAAAAACGGGAATTCTGATTAGCTAAAGTACAATGCCAGCTTCATCGTTTCAGCATAATAAGCATATGACATGTCGATAGAAAATGGAAACTTTTATCTTGACGGATATTCCTCTCTACCTCTTGGTTCTGCGCACAAATGATTATTGCAGCCAAATGCATCATATCAAGCAAGAAGATAATTCCAGCTACGGATCGATTGAAAATGATTTAATAGCTAACCATGAGGAGTTCACGAAGAAAAATACTAGCAGTTTATAGATTACCAAGCTTGGACATGTGAATCTTATCTTCTAGACACATTACATAGCATGTCCACTGGTTGAAACTACTGAACGAAAAAAAATGGTCAATCTAATTTGCACTACTACCTCTTCCTGGTAGTACCATTCAGGGACAATGACAGATAATTAACGAAATCCCTTGATAAGCCAAGAACAATGTGCTAGGAACTTAGATTAATGTGCACTTATCAATTAATGTGCAAGTTGGAGAGAAGAGATAACTAAGCAAATGTGTGCAGAATTAATCTAAAATGCCCCACAAAAAAATCTAAAGTTGTCCAAAAAAAATCTGGTAACAAGGAAACCATTCTATCATGTAAAAAAGCAAACAAAGGTTCACATGAGAATGCCGAATGGGATTCGGATAGCTTACCGCTGCAAGATGGGATTTGGAAGCAAATAAAAATGCTTCTCTGCAGATGAGTACGCTACGCTACAAGCTGCAAACTAATGCAAAATCCTACAATGACCCAGTCACTCAAGGCACCTAGGTTAGCAACTTGGCTGGCAACTAGGTTACGGGGTCCGCAAGGACCTAGTCTGACGTTGCGAACGCGGCCCGGTGTTGTGCGTTGCGCCGCCCCTCCTCCGTCACCGTGCTGCAGGACGATGTGTTGCCACCACCATGGCCGACGTAATGCAGGAGGCGCTCACGCGTGTTCACGAGCACTGGGGAAGGGGAGTGGGGCTTCTTCTTCAGGGTGACCGGGTGCCGACAGGGTGGTGATGGTGGCGTTCTTGTTGGGGAACGTAGTAATTTAAAAAAATTTCCTACGCACATGCAAGATCATGGTGATGCATAGCAACGAGAGGGGAGAGTGTTGTCCACGTACCCTCGTAGACCGACAGCGGAAGCGTTATCACAACGCGGTTGATGTAGTCGTACGTCTTCACGATCCGACCGATCAAGTACCGAACGCACGGCACCTCAGAGTTCTACACACGTTCAGCTCGATGACGTCCCTCGAACTCCGATCCAGCCGAGTGTTGAGGGAGAGTTTCGTCAGCACGGCGGCGTGGTGACGATGATGATGTTCCACCGACGCAGGGCTTCGCCTAAGCTCCGCAACGGTATTATCGAGGTGTAATATGGTGGAGGGGGGCACCGCACACGGCTAAGAGATCTCAAGGATCAATTGTTGTGTCTCTGGGGTGCCCCCCTGCCCCCGTATATAAAGGAGCAAGGGGAGAGGCGCGCCATAGGGGGGAGTCCTACTCCCACCGGGAGTAGGACTCCTCCTTTCCTTGTGGGAGTAGGAGAAGGGAAGGGGGAAGGAGAAAGAAGGAAGGGTGCGCCCCCCTTCCCTAGTCCAATTCAGACCAGACCATGGGGAGGGGTGCGGCCACCTTTTGAGGCCTTTCTCTCCTTTCCCGTATGGCCCATTAAGGCCCAATACGAATTCCCGTAACTCTCCGGTACTCCGAAAAATACCCGAATCACTCGGAACCTTTCCGAAGTCCGAATATAGTCGTCCAATATATCGATTTTTACATCTCGACCATTTCGAGACTCCTCGTCATATCCCCGATCTCATCCGGGACTCCGAACTCCTTCGGTACATCAAAACTCAATAAAACTGTCATCGTAACGTTAAGCGTGCGGACCCTACGGGTTCGAGAACTATGTAGACATGACCGAGACACGTCTCCGGTGAATAACCAATAGCGGGACCTGGATGCCCATATTGGCTCCCACATATTCTACGAAGATCTTTATCGGTCAGACCGCATAACAACATACGTTGTTCCCTTTGTCACCGGTATGTTACTTGCCCGAGATTTGATCGTCGGTATCTCGATACCTAGTTCAATCTCGTTACCGGCAAGTCTCTTTACTCGTTCCGTAATACATCATCCCGCAACTAACTCATTAGTCACAATACTTGCAAGGCTTATAGTGATGTGCATTACTGAGTGGGCCCAGAGATACCTCTCCGACAATTGGAGTGACAAATCCTAATATCGAAATACGCCAACCCAACAAGTACCTTTGGAGACACCTGTAGAGCACCTTTATAATCACCCATTTACGTTGTGACGTTTGGTAGCACACAAAGTGTTCCTCCGGTAAACGGGAGTTGCATAATCTCATAGTCATAGGAACATGTATAAGTCATGAAGAAAGCAATAGCAACATACTAAACAATCGGGTGCTAAGCTAACGGAATGGGTCAAGTCAATCACGTCATTCTCCTAATGAGGTGATCCCGTTAATCAAATGACAACTCATGTCTATGGCTAGGAAACACAACCATCTTTGATCAACGAGCTAGTCAAGTAGAGGCATACTAGTGACACTCTGTTTGTCTATATATTCACACATGTATTATGTTTCCGGTTAATACAATTCTAGCATGAATAATAAACATTTATCATGATATAAGGAAATATATAATACTTTATTATTGCCTCTAGGGCATATTTCCTTCAGTTCTCTTCTTGCCACGCTAGTGGCATCCAACGGCCCAGCATGTTGCGCGGACGCGAGGGTGGATCCTCCTTGACGCGGTGTCCGATTTGAACTTCGCGGTTGTGTCGGGAGGAGGGGGTGGAATGCTCGAGGAGGAGCTCCAGGTGTGCCTGGTACTCCTCATTCATCGTGGTGGCCTCCGCGAGGAGGGACAACTACGTATGCTCCTCCTCGTTGCCGGAGGAAAGCACGATCTCCTCCTTGTCCATTGCGGCGGTGGAGGAGGAAGGCCCTGGCCGGAAAACGTGGGGGGTGATGTCATGATCCACAGGGAGAGCCTGATCCACCCACCTGCTCTAGAACCAGCTGTTATGACTGGACTTTCCTATCGCTGTGGAGAGGGGAGGAGTGACGAAGGTGGTGAGCAGGGAGGAGAGGAGTGAAGCGGCGGGGTGCGGAGAGGAGAGAAGATGTGTTTTGGCCCGCATCGACGCTCTGCTTAAATAGCCAGTGCAGGTAGACCAGAGTAGGCTTCTTGATTGCCATGTCCGCATTGAAGTGCCGCCACCCTCCCATCCGATCATGTTGCTCTGCGGCGGCTACGTCCTGTCGCGTCCACTCCGGAGTGGTTGACCGGAATGAATGTGCGGTGATGTTTTGAGAGTGGTACGCACAGGGATGAGTTCATGTGGGACTGTTTAGTCGGACGAGTACATGACACGAGTCCGGACGCCCGCAAATCTCCCCCAGTTTTTGAAGGAAATATGCCCTAGAGGCAATGAGAAAGTTGTTATTTATATTTCCTTATATCATGATAAATGTTTATTATTCATGCTAGAATTGTATTAACTGGAATGTTAAGTTTTATAACATGTGTGAATAGATAGACAAAACACAGTGTCCCTAGTAAGCCTCTACTAGTCTAGCTCGTTAATCAAAGATGGTTAAGTTTCCTAACCATAGACATGTGTTGTCATTTGATGAACGGGATCACATCATTAGGAGAATGATGTGATGGACAAGACCCATCTGTTAGCTTAGCATAATGATCGTTAAGTTTTATTGCTATTGCTTTCTTCATGACTTATACATATTCCTTTGACTATGAGATTATGCAACTCCCGAACACCGGAGGAACACCTTGTGTGCTATCAAACGTCACAACGTAACTGGGTGATTATAAAGATGCTCTACAGGTGTCTCTGAAGGTGTTTGTTAGGTTGGCATAGATCAATATTAGGATTTGTCACTCCGAGTATCGGAGAGGTATCTCTCGGCCCTCTTGGTAATGCACATCATGATAAGCCTTGCAAGAAATGTGATTAATGAGTTAGTTGCGGGATGATGCATTACGGAACGAGTAAAAAGACTTGCCGATAACGAGATTGAACTAGGTAACGACGATTGAATCTCGGGCAAGTAACATACCGATGACAAAGGGAATAACGTATGTTATCATTGTGGTTTGACCGATAAAGATCTTCGTAGAATATGTAGGAACTGTTGGGGAACGTAGTAATTTCAAAAAATTTCCTACGCACACGCAAGATCATGGTGATGCATAGCAACGAGAGGGGAGAGTGTTGTCCACGTACCCTCGTAGACCGATAGCGGAAGCGTTAACACACCGCGGTTGATGTAGTCGTACGTCTTCACGATCCGACCGATCAAGTACCGAACGCACGACACCTCCGAGTTCAGCACACGTTCAGCTCGATGACGTCCCTCGAACTCCGATCCAGCCGAGTGTTGAGGGAGAGTTTCGTCAGCACGACGACGTGGTGACAATGATGATGTTCTACCGACGCAGGGCTTCGCCTAAGCACCGCTATGATATTATCGAGGTGTAATATGGTGGAGGGGGCACCGCACACGGCTAAGAGATCAATAGATCAATTGTTGTGTCTCTGGGGTGCCCCCTGCCCCCGTATATAAAGGAGGGAAGGAGGAGAGGGCCGGCCATGGGGAGGAGGCGCGCCCAAGGGGGGCAATCCTACTCCAAGTAGGTTTGCCCCCCTTTCCTATTCCAACTAGGAGAAGGGGGGAAGGAGGAGGTGGAGAGAAGGAAGGAGAAGGGGGGCCGCCGCCCCCTTCCCTTTCCCAATTCGGATTGGGCCAAGGAGGGCCGCGCGCCACCTCCTGGCCTCCCTCTCTCCTTTCCACTAAGGCCCATAAGGCCCAATAGCTTCGGGGGGGGGGGGGGGGGTTCCGGTAACCCCCGGAACTCCGGTTTACTTCGAAACTTCTCCGGAACACTTCCGGTGTCCGAATATAGTCGTCCAATATATCAATCTTTATGTCTCGACCATTTCGAGACTCCTCATCATGTCCGTGATCACATCCGGGACTCCGAACAACCTTTGGTACATCAAAACATATAAACTCATAATATAACTGTCATCGTAACGTTAAGCGTGCGGACCCTACGGGTTCGAGAACTATGTAGACATGAGTGAGACACGTCTCCGGTCAATAACCAATAGCGGGACCTGGATGCCCATATTGGCTCCCACATATTCTACAAAGATCTTTATCGGTCAGACCGCATAACAACATACGTTGTTCCCTTTGTCATCGGTATGTTACTTGCCCGAGATTCGATCGTCGGTATCTTAATACCTAGTTCAATCTCGTTACCGGCAAGTCTCTTTACTCATTCTGTAATACATCATCTCGCAACAAACTCATTAGTTGCAATGCTTGCAAGGCTTAAGTGATGTGCATTACCGAGAGGGCCCAGAGATACCTCTCCGACAATCGGAGTGACAAATCCTAATCTCGAAATACGCCAACCCAACAAGTACCTTCGGAGACACCTGTAGAGTACCTTTATAATCACCCAGTTATGTTGTGACGTTTGGTAGCACACAAAGTGTTCCTCCGGTAAACGGGAGTTGCATAATCTCATAGTCATAGGAACATGTATAAGTCATGAAGAAAGCAATAGCAACATACTAAACGATCGAGTGCTAAGCTAACGGGATGGGTCAAGTCAATCACATCATTCTCCTAATGATGTGACCCCGTTAATCAAATGACAACCCATGTCTATGGTTAGGAAACTTAACCATCTTTGATTAACGAGCTAGTCAAGTAGAGGCATACTAGTGACACTATGTTTGTCTATGTATTCACACATGTATTATGTTTCCGGTTAATACAATTCTAGCATGAATAATAAAAATTTATCATGATATAAGGAAATAAATAATAACTTTATTATTGCCTCTAGGGCATATTTCCTTCACTCTCCCACTTGCACTAGAGTCAATAATCTAGTTCACATCGCCATGTGATTTAACATTAATAGTTCACATCTTTATGTCTTTATCACCCATAGTTCACATCGACATGTGACCAACACCCAAAGGGTTTACTAGAGTCAGTAATCTAGTTCACATCGCTATGTGATTAATACCCAAAGAGTACTAAGGTGTGATCATATTTTGCTTGTGAGATAATTTTAGTCAACGGGTCTGTCACATTCAGATCCGTAAGTATTTTGCAAATTTCTATGTCTACAATGCTCTGCACGGAGCTACTTTAGCTAATAACTCCCACTTTTAATATGTATCTATATCAAGACTTAGAGTCATCCAGATTGGTGTCAAAGCTTGCATCGACGTAACTCTTTACGACGAATCTCTTGTCACCTCCATAATCGAGAAACATATCCTTATTCCACTAAGGATAATTTTGACCAATGTCCAGTGATCTACTCCTAGATCACTATTGTACTCCCTTGCCAAACCAGGGCAGAGTATAGAATAGGTCTGGTCCATAGCATGGCATACTTTTATAGAACCTATGACTGAGGCATAGGGAATGACTTTCATTCTCTTTCTATTTTCTACCGTGGTCGGGATTTGAGTCTTACTCAATTTCACACCTTTGCAACACAGGCAAGAACTCTTTCTTTGACTTGTTCCATTTTGAACTACTTCAAAATCTTGTCAAGGTATGTACTCATTGAAAAACTTATCAAGCGTCTTGATCCATCTCTATAGATCTTGATGCTCAATATGTAAGTAGCTTCACCGAGGTCTTTCTTTGGAAAAACTCCTTTCAAACACTCCTTTATGCTTTGCAGAATAATTCTACATTATTTCCGATCAACAATATGTCATTCACATATACTTATCAGAAATGTTGTAGTGCTCCCACTCACTTTCTTGTAAATACAGGCTTCACCGCAAGTCTGTATAAAACTATATGCTTTGATCAACTTATCAAAGCGTATATTCCATCTCCAAGATGCTTGCACCAGTCCATAAATGGATCGCTGGAGCTTGCACACTTTGTTAGCTCCCTTTGGATCGACAAAACCTTCTGGTTGTATCATATACAACTCTTCTTTAATAAATCCATTAAGGAATGCAATTTTGTTTATCCATTTGCCAGATTTCATAAAATGTGGCAATTGCTAATATGATTTGGACAGACTTAAGCATAGATACGAGTGAGAAACTCTCATAGTAGTCAACACCTTGAACTTGTCGAAAACCTTTTACAATTCTAGCTTTGTAGATAGTGACACTACTATCAGTGTCCATCTTCCTCTTGAAGATCCATTTATTCTCGATGGCTTGCTGATCATCGAGCAAGTCAACCAAAGTCCATACTTTGTTCTCATACATGGATCCCATCTCGGATTTCATGGCCTCAAGCCATTTTGCGGAATCTGGGCTCACCATCGCTTCTTCATAGTTTGTAGGTTCATCATGGTCTAGTAACATAACCTCCAGAACAGGATTACCGTACCACTCTGGTGCGGATCTTTCTCTGGCTGACCTACGAGGTTTAGTAACAACTTGATCTGAAATTTCATGATCATCATCATTAACTTCCTCACTAATTGGTGTAGACGTCACAGGAACCGGTTTCTGTGATGAACTACTTTCAATAAGGGAGAAGGTACAATTACCTTATCAATTTTTACTTTCCTCCCACTCACTTCTTTCGAGAGAAACTCCTTCTCTAGAAAGGATCCATTCTTAGCAACAAAGATCTTGCCTTCGGATCTGTGATAGAAGGTGTACCCAACATTTTGGGTATCCTATGAAGACGCACTTCTCCGATTTGGGTTTGAGCTTATCAGAATGAAACCTTTTTCACATAAGCATTGCAACCCCAAACTTTAAGAAACGACAGCTTAGGTTTCTTACTAAACCACAATTCATATGGTGTCGTCTCAACGGATTTAGATGGTGCCCTTTTTAACATGAATGCAGCTGTCTCTAGAGCATAACCCCAAAACGATAGCGGTAAATCAATAAGAGACATCGTAGATCGCACCATATCTAGTAAAGTACAATTACGACGTTCAGACACACCATTACGCTGTGGTGTTCCGGGTGGCGTGAGTTGCGAAACTATTCCGCATTGTTTCAAATGAAGACCAAACTCGTAACTCAAATATTCTCCTCCACGATCAGATCGTAGAAACTTTATTTTCTTGTTACGATGATTTTCAACTTCACTCTGAAATTCTTTGAACTTTTCAAATGTTTCAGACTTATGTTTCATTAAGTAGATATACCCATATCTGCTCAAATCATCTGTGAAGGTCAGAAAATAACGATACCCGCCGTGAGCCTCAACACTCATCAGACTGCATACATCAGTATGTATTATTTCCAACAAGTCTGTTGCTCGCTCCATTGTTCCGAAGAACGGAGTCTTAGTCATCTTGCCCATGAGGCATGGTTTGCAAGCATCAAATGATTCATAATCAAGTGATTCAAAAAGCCCATCAGCATGGAGTTTCTTCATGCGCTTTACACCAATATGACCTAAACGGCAGTGCCACAAATAAGTTGCACTATCATTATTAACTTTGCATCTTTTGGCTTCAATATTATGAATATGTGTATCACTACGATCGAGATCCAACAAACCATTTTTGTTGGTGTGTATGACCATAAAAGGTTTTATTCATGTAAACAAAACAACAATTGTTCTCTAACTTAAATGAATAACCGTAGTGCAATAAACATGATCAAATCATATTCATGCTCAACGCAAACACCAAATAACACTTATTTAGGTTCAACACTTATCCCGAAAATATAGGGAGTGTGCGATGATGATCATATCAATCTTGGAACCACTTCCAACACACATCGTCACTTCACCCTTAACTAGTCTCTGTTCATTCTGCAACTCCCGATTCGAGTTACTAATCTTAGCAACTGAACTAGTATCAAATACCCAGGGGTTACTATAAACACTAGTAAGGTACACATCAATAACCTGTATATCATATATACCCTTGTTCACTTTGCCATCCTTCTTATCCGCCAAATACTTGGGGTAGTTCCGCTTCCAGCGACCAGTCCCTTTGCAGTAGAAGCACTTAGTCCCAGGCTTAGGTCTAGATTTGGGCTTCTTCACTTGAGCAGCAACTTGCTTGCCGTTCTTCTTGAAGTTCCCCTTCTTCCCTTTGCCCTTTTCTTGAAACTAGTGGTCTTGTCAACCATCAACACTTGATGTTTTTCTTGATTTCTACCTTCGTCGATTTTAGCAACACGAAGAGCTTGGGAATCGTTTCCGTTATCCCTTGCATATTATAGTTCATCACGAAGTTCTACTAACTTGGTGATGGTGACTTAGAGAATTCTGTCAATCACTATTTTATCTGGAAGATTAACTCCCACTTGATTCAAGCGATTGTAGTACTCAGATAATCTGAGCACATGCTCACTTCTTGAGCTATTCTCCTCCATCTTTTAGCAATAGAACTTGTTGGAGACTTCATATCTCTCAACTCGGGTATTTGCTTGAAATATTAACTTCAACTCCTAGAACATCTCATATGGTCCATGACGTTCAAAACATCTTTGAAGTCCAGATTCTAAGCCGTTAAGCATGGTGCACTAAACTATCAAGTAGTCATCATATTGAGCTAGCCAAACGTTCGTAACGTCTGCATATGCTCCTGCAATAGGTCCGTCACCTAGCGGTGCATCAAGGACATAATTCTTCTGCGTAGCAATGAGGACAATCCTCAGATCACGGATCCAATCCGCATCATTGCTACTAACATCTTTCAACACAGTTTTCTCTAGGAACATATCAAAAATTAACATATGAAAGCAACAACGCGAGCTATTGATCTACAACATAATTTGCAAAATACTACCAGGACTAAGTTCATGATAAATTTAAGTTCAATTAATCATATTATTAAGAACTCCCACTTAGATAGACATCCCTCTAATCCTCTAAGTGATCACGTGATCCAAATCAACTAAACCATGTCCGATCATCACGTGAGATGGAGTAGTTTCAATGGTGAACATCACTATGTTGATCATATCTACTATATGATTCACGCTCGACCTTTCGGTCTCAGTGTTCCGAGGCCATATCTGTTATATGCTGGGCTCGTCAAGTTTAACCTGAGTATTCTGCCTGTGCAACTGTTTTGCACCCGTTGTATTTGAACGTAGAGCCTATCACACCCGATCATCACGTGGTGTCTCAGCAGGAAGAACTTTCGCAACGGTGCATACTCAGGGAGAACACTTATACTTTGATAATTTAGTGAAGGATCATCTTATAATGCTACCGTCAATCAAAGCAAGATAAGATGCATAAAAGATAAACATCACATGCAATCAATATAAGTGATATGATATGGCCATCATCATCTTGTGCTTGTGATCTCCATCTCCGAAGCACCGTCATGATCACCATCGTTACCGGCGCGACACCTTGATCTCCATCGTAGCATTGTTGTCGTCTCGCCAACTTATTGCTTTTACGACTATCGCTACCGCTTAGTGATAAAGTAAAACTATTACATGGCGATTGCATCTCATACAATAAAGCGACAACCATATGGCTCCTGCCAGTTGCCGATAACTCGGTTACAAAACATGATTATCTCATACAACACATTATATCACATCATGTCTTGACCATATCACATCACAACATGCCCTGCAAAAACAAGTTAGACATCCTCTACTTTGTTGTTGCAAGTTTTACGTGGCTGCTACGGGCTTAGCAAGAACCGTTCTTACCTACGCATCAAAACCACAATGATAGTTTGTCAAGTTGGTGCTGTTTTAACCTTCGCAAGGACCGGGCGTAGGCACACTCGGGAACGTAGTAATTTCAAAAAATTTCCTACGCACACGCAAGATCATGGTGATGCATAGCAACGAGAGGGGAGAGTGTTGTCCACGTACCCTCGTAGACCGATAGCGGAAGCGTTAACACAACACAGTTGATGTAGTCATACGTCTTCACGATCCGACCGATCAAGTACCGAACGCACGGCACCTCCGAGTTCAGCACACGTTCAGCTCGATGACGTCCCTCGAACTCCGATCCAGCCGAGTGTTGAGGGAGAGTTTCGTCAGCACAACGGGGTGGTGACGATGATGATGTTCCACCGACGCAGGGCTTCGCCTAAGCTCCGCAATGGTATTATCGAGGTGTAATATGGTGGAGGGGGGCACCGCACACGGCTAAGAGATCTCAAGGATCAATTGTTGTGTCTCTGGGGTGCCCCCCTGCCCCCGTATATAAAGGAGGGAAGGAGGAGAGGGCTGGCCATGGGGAGGAGGCGCGCCCAAGGGGGGCAATCCTACTCCAAGTAGGTTTGCCCCCCTTTCCTATTCCAACTAGGAGAAGGGGGAAGGAGGAGGTGGAGAGAAGGAAGGAGAAGGGGGGCTGCCGCCCCCTTCCCTTTCCCAATTCGGATTGGGGCAAGGGGGGCCGCGCGCCACCTCCTGGCTTCCCCGGGGGGGGGGGGGGTTCCGGTAACCCCCGGAACTCCGGTTTTATTCGAAACTTCTCCGGAACACTTCCGGTGTCCGAATATAGCCGTCCAATATATCAATCTTTATGTCTCGACCATTTCGAGACTCCTCATCATGTCCGTGATCACATCCGGGACTCCGAACAACCTTCGGTACATCAGAACATATAAACTCATAATATAACTGTCATCGTAACGTTAAGCGTGCAGACCTTACGGTTTCGAGAACTATGTAGACATGACTGAGACACGTCTCCGGTCAATAACCAATAGCGGGACCTGGATGCCCATATTGGCTCCCAGATATTCTACGAAGATCTTTATCGGTCAGATAGCATAACAACATACGTTGTTCCCTTTGTCATCGGTATGTTACTTGCCCGTGATTCGATCGTCGGTATCTTAATACCTAGTTCAATCTCGTTACCGGCAAGTCTCTTTACTCGTTCTGTAATACATCATCTCGCAACAAACTCATTAGTTGCAATGCTTGCAAGGCTTAAGTGATGTGCATTACCGAGAGGGCCCAGAGATACCTCTCCGACAATCGGAGTGACAAATCCTAATCTCGAAATACGCCAACCCAACAAGTACCTTCGGAGACACCTGTAGAGTACCTTTATAATCACCCAGTTACGTTGTGACGTTTGGTAGCACACAAAGTGTTCCTCCGGTAAACGGGAGTTGCATAATCTCATAGTCATAGGAACATGTATAAGTCATGAAGAAAGCAATAGCAACATACTAAACGATCGAGTGCTAAGCTAACGGGATGGGTCAAGTCACTCACATCATTCTCCAAATGATGTGACCCCGTTAATCAAATGACAACCCATGTCTATGGTTAGGAAACTTAACCATCTTTGATTAACGAGCTAGTCAAGTAGAGGCATACTAGTGACACTATGTTTGTCTATGTATTCACACATGTATTATGTTTCCGGTTAATACAATTCTAGCATGAATAATAAACATTTATCATGATATAAGGAAATAAATAATAACTTTATTATTGCCTCTAGGGCATATTTACTTCAGGAACCAACATGAGCATCTAGGTTCCACTGTTGGTTATTGACCGGAGATGTGTCTCGGTCATGTCTACATAGTTCTCGAACCCATAGGGTCCGTGTCGGGGATATACCCCGCGGAATGACCCAGCCGGAAGTATGTCAGATAGAAGACTAGGCCCAAGGCCCAGGAGGCCGGCTCACGTTTATGATGGGCCGGCTTAAGAAGAAAGGGATGACGAATATTTTCTTTACAAGGAAGCAAGACCCGGACTTGTAATTAACTTGAAAGAGAAGATAGACTAGTCCTAGTCCTACTAGGACTCCACATGTAACCCGCCCCTCTAACTTATATAAGGAGGGGCAGGGCACCCCAAAGAGGGACGGGCAACAAGAAATAATCTCTAGGGCTAGACACCGAGAGCCGGAGCCGGCGACTCTCCCGTGATCATAATGAGACCTAGCCTCAAACAGCACGTAGGGTTGTTACCGGATGATGTTTCCCGGTGCCCGAAGCTGTCTAAACCCTTGTCTTGTGCGTTGATCCGCCCTGCGTCTCTCATCCCAATCAACCCCTCTCAAGCTACTACATAGATGCGTTGGCCTCACGACTAAGTCCTTACACCTAGGACATCTGACGTGTTAATTCCACGACAGTTGGCGCCCGCCGTGGGGCCCGCGCATGGTGGTGTTGAGTTCTTGGAGGGATCTCCCCAGGGATCGAGAAGTTTGCAATTTTCCAGAAGAAGATTTTTACAATCCATTAGATTGGAGTTGAAGAAGAAAGTCAGGGTTGCGTCATGAGCCGCCCCCTTTGCAAATCGAATCCGAAGACCTATCAATATCTGTTGATGTTCACCGCAAGTCGGAAAGTGGCCGACCTGTCCAATTATGCTGCCATGTACTTTTTGCTGGTTAAAGTCTTGAGGTGACAGCGACGCAGCAGTTCGCCAGGAGATTTGATAGATTATTGTTGCTACTAATTGCATGAGGGGACCTGTAGCAATCTGTTACGTCATTGCAAGTAGTACTGCAGTGCTAACAATTGATCTCACATAAAGCTTTCCAAGTGTGTTTGCTCACGTCCGTTTCCGGTTTTCAAATACTGTACCTGGCTTTTAAAGAGTCCAGAGGTGATTTCCAGTTGGACTCGATGCATCGATCTACTATCTAAAAGTGGCTGCTGTTGTTTGCCTATGTTCGCGGCTATTGCTACCCCCAGAAAAAAAATGCAGCAACCCTGATGCCTTGTTGTGAGCCACCGTGACGCACTGAACCGCCGTGAGTCGCGAGTCACTTGCGGGCCTCCTCTGCTCGACCCTGTTCTGGGCTGCCTTTGCGACCTCGTCTCTGAATCGAAACCGTCCTTCGTCTTGGACTTGGAAAGTCCGCTCGTCTCCAAGTCAAAGCCGCCTCAGTCCGCCTCATTGGGGGCTCCCGCCGAGTCGTCGCCCTCCACCTGCAGGGCCTGCCAAGAACCCTCTGTCAAGCTGAGACCCGCCGCGTCGTTTCCATCCTTTGCTAGGAGCTCCGCTGAGTCGCCCTTGGGCCTTGGCTGAGCGGCCTCACTTCCGCCTCTCCGAGCCGCTTTTGCCGAGTCACTCGCCGCGCCTTGCTTCGCCGGTGTCCCTCCGCCGCGGACTCGCCGGGGCGCTGCTGAGCCGCCCACCTGCGGTCTCCAACCCGGCCTGGCCCGGCCAAGTGACCGGCTCCGCCAGGCTCACCGCGGGTTACTTCCGCCACAGCTGCTTCAGGGAGACAAGGTTGGAGGACAAGGAGCAAGCGGCTATTACCTTGCTATCGTTGCCTTGCACCCAGCTGTCATGGTTGATCCCTGGCCCTGGGCAGGAGTCCCAGTGGGCAAAGTACAGCTATCAAATTTCCCGCGACGACTCTTGATCACGACAAGGCTGCTTTAATTACTTATTGGTGGACTACTATACCACGTGGAGGCCAGCATTATGCATTATGTCTGTGCTCATCCGACAAATCACCAGGTGTCGCATAAGGTGCGTACCAATATCACTTTTGCACTAGCGTTTATTGAGCCGCTGAGGCCGCGTTGGGCCGTTCCTGCGGTGGTGAGCTGCCCTATTGAGCCGGCCCCGCTGTGCTAAGCCGCCGGGGCCGCGCTAAGCCGCCTCTGCTGTGTTGAGCCGCTGGGGCTATATTGAGCCGCCCTTGCCGCTTTGAGCCGCCGGGGTTATATAAGTCGCCGGTCTGCCTGAGCCGCCGGAACTATATTGAGCCACCTGTGTCTCGATGAACGTCGTCCAAACAAATCAGGTGATATCCATCCAAGTTTGTTTTATTAGCACATGTTGTTTTTGTCAAAGAGCAAGCTTATCTTTGCCTTGGTCTGCAATATTGTTCATGCAGGGCAATTATTTATGACAAAAAGTGATATTATACTGCGAAGATGGAGGCACGCCAACATCTTTTGGCACAGGTGGTCTTCGTTATTCAACGGACCCCCGCACCGGCTTACAACACCGTAGCCGATTCGCTGTCCACGCCGGCTTACAACGCTACGGTCGACTCACCCGTCTACACCGGTTTACCACGCCGCGGCCGGCTCACCTGTGAGCGACTTCAACTTCACCTAGCAATCATTAATTTCATGGTGGATTATTTCCGGCCTGGCACATCAGTAGTGTTGATGCAGGACAATTGTTCACTACGTCAAAACGATGTGGTTAACTCGCTCATCCGCGCCGGCTTACAACGCCACGGCCGGATCATCTGTTTGAGCTGCCTCTGACGCGGCGGTTGTCTTTTCCGTCCGCCTCTCGCGGCCTGGTCTACGTCAACACACCGAGCCGCACCTGTCTGCATGAGCTGTGTATTGAGTATGAGCAGGTCACTACTTGGGAAGCCCGGTTTTCTTCCAACAAATTGGAGGCAAATTATTATATGTTATCAGCCGCCGTCTGCACTGGATGGTTCAATGGGCAGGCACACAAATCGCCGCCATTATAGTTCGGTTAACTTCAAACAGCCAGTTGGAAGGAACCATTGGCCGAGTTGCTAACACGACTCATACGGATCATTTATAACCCGCCGCAGTCACCTTAACCTTCTGTGGATACACATCGTGTTATCAACACCAATGATATACAAGTTATGCTGGTTTATATCACGGTTAAATATGGAGAATCTCAAGCCAACTCCTCGAGTCATCTTGAGACTCGGGGGCTACAGTGACATGACTCGGGAACCCCGGGTCGTTGGAGGGAATGATAACCCGGTTCCGGAGGCTGCTACCATATTGATGAAACTTTAAAGGCCGTCAGAAAATTGCCCGTTCAAATAAAGATTCCGGTTTAAAATCCGGGTCAAGAGATATCTTTCTCCCGCAAAGTTTTGAAAGCTCTCAAATCCGGTTCAAAATCCGGTTTAAGGTAAATTTATTTATCACAAAGCTTTGAAACTTTCAATATCCGTTTTTCCGGGTCAAAAAGAGTTTATCTCTCGCAAAGTTCGAGTTCTCAGGAAAAATTAAAGGGACCAAAAAGAGTCTTTACAAAGCACAACCCAAACATAGGTACCATGCTTTAATGACCTTTGGGAACCAACGTGGATCGTATTCGAATCAGCGTCGTTAAACAACTCTCAAGATCACTAGGGGGCTTCCTGTTCAAACATAGGTCGTATTCGAACTAAAGAGAACATAGCTGTCGATACCCTTTTGATCGGCACACTGCCGAGCTCATTGGGGAGTTTCTTGGTCATATTTGAACCATAGCTCAACCCCCTTTGGGAACCGACGTGGATCGTATTCGAATCAGCATCGTTAAACAACTCTCAAGATCACTAGGGGGCTTCCTGTTCAAACATAGGTCGTATTCGAACCAAAGAGAACATAGCTGTCGATACCCTTTTGATCGGCACACTGCCGAGCTCATTGGGGAGTTTCTTGGTCATATTTGAACCATAGCTCAACCCCCTTTGGGAACCAACGTGGATCGTATTCGAATCAGCGTCGTTAAACAACTCTCAAGGTCATTTGGGGGCTTCCTGTTCAAACATAGGTCGTATTCGAACCAAAGAGAACATAGTTGTCAGTACCCTCTTGATCGGCAACGCCAAAGCCACTGGGGGCTATATGATCGTATTCGAATCTTAGCTTAACCCCTTTGGGATGGTTTTCTGATCGTATTCGAATCAGAAGCCTCAAAATTTTTCGAAGTTTCTTTTTGCAAACAGTTTTCGGATTTTATTTGAAGCTCTTTTGATCATATCTAAAGTGTATATGAGTGGTTGCTATTTAACCGGCTTGATTTTTGATGATAAATCGCCGGCTTATGACAATCATCATCTATGTGGAAGCATTGGCTTCTAAGGATTGGGTTATCACACTTACTGCACAGGTATCATAAGCCGGCAGTACAATTCAATATCACAGGTATGATATTGTTTATACATGATTATGTTTAAACCGGCCCTGGCTATGGACTTTAAGCCGCCGGTATGTTTTGAATGGCGCCATTGGAATCATGCGCGTATCAAAGATTGGGTTATCACCCTTATTGTGCAGGTCATATAAACCGACAATGCAAATTCAATATCACAAGTATGATATTATAGTTATGTTTCAAAGTTATGATTCATAACAGGCTTGTCTGTGACTCCTTTTTTACACATCAGTGGTCATATGTAAGATGTTATGACCCGCCCTGCGGTAAACCGCCAAGGGTTCTTGTGATCTACTTGTGTGCAGGATAAGACTACATTTGGGTAGTTACCCGCCCTGGCTTTTAACGTTAAGTCGCCAGGGCATATGTCGTTTAAACTCTGTGCAGGATTTACAGGGCTATGACTTACATAAATGATTAAGTTCAAGCCCATCATCAAAGATTGAAATTGGTGTCTCAAAAGGGTTGTCAATTCTTGGTTTTTTCGAAGGCTATAAGCCGCCGGGTTATAAAATTTCTGGCTTACAATGGAGGCGTAATAAATCGCCATCGGCCAAGAGTCGCCGGGTATTTAAACTTCGGATTTACTTATCAACAGATAAGTACTTAATATTATGATTGAGGTTTTCAAAGTCGCTTTGGCGCAATGGCTATTATTTTATCAATGGATATGATTTATTCTACAATGAAAGGAATAGTCCCGAGTCGCTGCAGGCTTACAACCCGGCACTTGGGGGCTACATTATTCAAGTTGAGATTACATCAAATATGCAAGTCCCATGTCACTGCCAGCATGCACCATGGCACTTGGGGGCTAATGCAAAGTCATTTTTTGCTCACTTCATTGAAGACCCGAATCATCACATCGTAATGAGCCGGCCCTTGGGGGCTACCAATTGCTTCTGGCAACAATTCTAGACAATTCTAGGATGACCCGGCTACACTACTATGACTATAGCCGACTCATAGGGGCTACACAACTGGATTTTATTTAAAGCCATGGTGATAAGTCCAGGCTTATTCATGCTGATTAAACCGGCCCTTGGGGGCTACAGGTAATATGGATATAAGGGAGAAATATCTTCGAATTCTCAGTTTTGAGTAAATCAGATTGACCTGGTGTCTGCAAAAATCATAAACCGGCGTCGGCGACAATTATGACTTGGCATCATCTATTTATAACCCGGCAATTTTGGTACTCATAAACCGGTAAGTTTTATATCTTTAAGCCGGATGAATATAAATTGAATATTTGAAGACCAATATTTTTGTCAAGTCAGAGCATTGAAAGCTGACTCAAGTGGATTATTTCTTACAATATTTCTCTACAAGAGACCAATGCCAGCAAATTGACTCTGAAGCTGGCCTATTGACCCGGATTTTTCAAAAGAAGTGCTCGGATTTTTTGCATTGGCAAGGTTTGGACATATCTGTTAAAAGAGATTGGCTATAAGATCTTGAGTATGCATCCAGGAGGAAATGACAAGGACTTAAAGATGATCAGGTGCCGGTTCACGAAAATATTTAACCCGGAACACAACCTGTCAAATTTGTTCTTGTGTTTATATTGCAGATTAGTTTAACATGGATAAATCCAAATTAAACTGGGGGCTAATGTCGGGGATATACCCCGCGGAATGACCCGGCCGGAAGTATGACCCGGACGGACTTGGCGCTTCACCGTGACCCGCCGGAGGACTGGCGACTCACGGGTCTGGCGGCTCACTGCCGGACGACTCACGAGCCTGACGACTCACGGATGACCCCGACGGCGGGTCAGATAGAAGACTAGGCCCAAGGCCCAGGAGGCCGGCTCACGTTTATGATGGGCCGGCTTAAGAAGAAAGGGATGACGAATATTTTCTTTACAAGGAAGCAAGACCCGGACTTGTAATTAACTTGAAAGAGAAGATAGACTAGTCCTAGTCCTACTAGGACTCCACATGTAACCCGCCCCTCTAACTTATATAAGGAGGGGCAGGGCACCCCAAAGAGGGACGGGCAACAAGAAATAATCTCTAGGGCTAGACACCGAGAGCCGGAGCCGGCGACTCTCCCGTGATCATAATGAGACCTAGCCTCAAACAGCACGTAGGGTTGTTACTGGATGATGTTTCCCGGGGCCCGAAGCTGTCTAAACCCTTGTCTTGTGCGTTGATCCGCCCTGCGTCTCTCATCCCAATCAACCCCTCTCAAGCTACTACATAGATGCGTTGGCCTCACGACTAAGTCCTTACACCTAGGACATCTGACGTGTTAATTCCACGACAGTCCGCATGCTTAACGTTCGATGATGATTTGTATTATGAGTTATGTGTTTTGGTGACCGAAGATTGTTCGGAGTCCCGGATGAGATCACAGACATGACGAGGAGTCTCTAAATGATCGAGAGGTAAAGATTGATATACTGGACGATAGTATTCGGACACCGGAATGGTTTCGGAGTGTTTCCGATATTTATTGGAGTACCGAGGGGTTACCGAAACCCCCCGGGGAAAGTAATGGGCCATGGGCCATAGGGAAGAGAGAGGGCAGCCTACAAGGGGTGGCGCCCCCCATGGGCAGTCCGGATTGGACAAGGGGAGGGGGTGCGGCCCCCCTTTCCTTTCCCCCTCTCCCTCTCCTTCCCTCCCCCCTCCATGAGAAGGAAAAAGGGGGGGGGGGGCGAATCCTACTAGGAGTAGAGTCCTAGTAGGACTCCCCCCCTTTCGCGCGCCCCCTTGGTGGCCGGCCTCCTCCTCCCCTCCTTTATATATAGGGGCAGGGGGCACCCCAAAGCACAGCAGTTATTCTCTTAGCCGTGTGCGGTGCCCTCCTCCACAGTTTACTCCTCCGGTCATAGCGTCGTAGTTCTTAGGTGAAGCCCTGCGCGGATCACAACACCATCACCGTCACCACGCCGTTGTGCTGACGAAACTCTCCCTCGACCCTCTGCTGGATCAAGAGTTCGAGGGACGTCATCGAGCTGAACGTGTGCTGAACTCGGATGTGCCGTACGTTCGGTACTAGATCGTTTGGATCGCGAAGACGTTCGACTACATCAACCGCGTTATACTAACGCTTCCGCTTTTGGTCTACCAGGGTACATGGACACACTCTCCCCCTCTCGTTGCTATACATCTCCTAGATAGATCTTGCGTGATCGTAGGATTTTTTTTTGAAATTGCATGCTACGTTTCCCTTTAGTGGTATCTGAGCCAGGTCTATGCTTAGATGATATGCATGAGTAGAACACAAAGAGTTGTGGGCGATAATAGTCATACTGCTTACCACCAACATCTTATTTTTATTCAGCGGTACTGTTGGATGAAGCGGTCCGGACCAACCTTACATGACCACGTTCATGACACCGGTTCCACCGATAGACATGCAACTTGTTTTGCATAAAGGTGGCTAGCGGGTGTCTGTTTCTCCAAATTTAGTTGAATCGAGTTTGACTACGGCCGGTCCTCGTTGAATGTTAAAACATCACACTTGACGAAAAATCGTTGTGGTTTTGATGTGTAGGTAAGAACGGTTCTTGCTAGAAGCCCGTAGCAGCCACGTAAAAACTTGCAACAACAGAGGACGTCTAACTTGTTTTTGCAGAGCATGTTGTGATGTGATATGGTCAAGACATGATGTGATATAGGTTATTGTATGAGATGATCATGTTTTGTAAAAGTTATCAGCAACTGGCAGGAGCCTTATGTTTGTCGCTTTATTGTATGAAATGCAATCGCCATGTAATTGCTTTACTTTAACACTATGGGGTAGCGATAGTTGTAGAAGCAATAGTTGGCGAGACGACAACGACGCTATGATGGAGATCAAGGTGTCAAGCCGCTGACGATGGAGATTGTAAGGGCATATTTCTCCCTAAGTGGTTTTGGTGATTGATGACAATGCATTTGCGGACTAATCGTGTGCATTGAGCATTTCAGATATCTCCTGTCTAGGCACAAGACGATTCGGTGCCCCTCGGAGCCTATCGAAGATGGCGTTTCTCTATGTTTCTTTTCGGTGGATTTGAATCGTAGGAAAGCCGTACTATTAAGAGGGGGTCCGCTTCGGAAAGGTTAGGGTGGAATCAACACGTACACATCTGTTCCTTTGCACCACCTTTCCCTGCTTCATTGTAGCACTGGTTGTTTCCCTTGTTGTTGCGAAGATGAAGGCTTCCTAGTGCTATTGGTCTGTGGCGTGTGGTAGTACTGCTCAAGGGAGCAGTAGTACCGCAGCTGCCCACGGTAGTACCGCCCATGGCAGCGGTAGTACCGCCAGTGCGGTAGTACCGCTCCTAGCATGCGGTAGTACCGTGGCCTCTGGCCTAGAACGGTGGCGTAAGCGGAAGTAGGGGCGGAAGTAATTTTTTTACTTCCGCACCCTACGCGGTAGTACCGCTCCCTGTGAGCTGTAGTACCGTGCCGGATTTTTGCACAGACCGAAACTCAGCAGAAGTAGCCACGGATGTAATTTTATTAGTCCATGCCTTCCCAGCCCTGAATGAGCCCTGCCTTGCGGTAGTACCGCAAGGGCGCGCGGTAGTACCGCTCCGGCGGTTCTACCGCTCGTTGCCTTGTGCAACAGGGCCTCATCTGGCCCCTGCCGCGCGAGCGGTGGTACCGCATGCCTGTGCGGTAGTACCACGGGTATGTGCGGTAGTACCGCATGTCGCGGGCTGAGTAAGTGGGTAACGGTTGGATCTTTCCTCTCACTATAAAAGGGGGGGGGGTCTTCTTCCCCATGTTGACCACCTCTTCCCTTCCCAAGTTCCATTGTTGCTCAAAGCTCCATTTTCGCCCGATCTCTCTCCCTAGCCAATCAAATTTATTGATTTTCTAGGGATTGGTTGAGAAGGCCTCGTTCTACACTTCCACCAAGAGAAATTTGATTCCCCCCACTAATCCCTTGCGGATCTTGTTACTCTTGGGTGTTTGAGCACCCTAGACGGTTGAGGTCACCGCGGAGCCATATTCCATTGTGGTGAAGCTTCGTGGTGTCATTGGGAGCCTCCAATTAAGTTGTGGAGATTTCCCCAACCTTGTTTGTAAAGGTTCGGTCGCCGCCTTTAAGGGCACCAATAGTGTAATCACGACATCTCGTATTGTGTGAGAGCGTGAGGAGAATACGGTGGCCCTAGTGGCTTCTTGGGGAGCATTGTGCCTCCACACCGCTCCAACAGAGACATACTTCCTCTCAAAGGGAAGGAACGTCGGTAACACATCCTCGTCTTCACCGGCTCCACTCTTGGTTATCTCTTACCTTTACTTGTGCAAGCTTACTTTGTGTTGTATCCTTGCTTGCTTGTGTGCTTGTTGTTGTTGCATCATATAGGTTGCTCACCTAGTTGCATTTCTAGACAACCTACTTTGATGCAAAGTTTAAATTGGTAAAGGAAAGCTAAAAATTGTTAGTTGCCTATTCACCCCCTCTAGTCAACTATATCGATCCTTTCAATTGGTATCAGAGCCTCATCTCTTTATTAAGGACTTTGTCGTCCGAACAGTATGGTTGACACCGTAGACGATGGGGAGGAGCACCCCGGTGTGATTCTGTCCTCGTCTACGGCCGATGGGGGATCCTCGGTCTCTCGTGGGGAATTCAATGCAGCTTTGGACACATTGAAAACCTCCATGACGACCGAGGTTGAAGGCATGTTCAACAAGTTTTTAGAAGGCCTTAAATTATCCACCGCACCATTGAAAGTGGGTGATCCTGCTAACAAGGTGACGGATGCTAACTCCGACAAGGGGGAAGCTACTAGTGACAAAGTTCCTTTATCTAGTGGTAGAAGTGGAAATGGCATCTTTGCCCATGTTGAACCTCCACTTACTTATGGAGGACCGGTTCCCTCCACTCATTTGAATCATGTTGGTCCTCCTCCTAAGTTTGTGAAAAATGAGGATTTTGCCTCTTGGTTCTATCGCTTTAAACGTCATTTAAATCATAGTAATACTAATCTTTGGAGAATCATTGAGCAAGGTTTCTAGCCGCATGACCCAAGCAATTTCACCCCTAGAGAAGCCGCGGATAATCAATTCAACGAGTCCGCTCTCTTCATCATCCAAGATGCAATTCCATCCAAAGATATTGCGCATCTCCGACCTTTCACCGTGGCCAAGGAAGCATGGCAACATGTTATTTCCATTTACAAGGGAAGCGCAAGCATTCAAGTCTCCAACTATGAAGTGGTGCAAGATGAAGCCGATGAGTTTGCAACGAATGAAGATGAAGAACCTCGCGAGCTTTACCGGAGATTAACCACTCTCGCAGTCTCACTCCGAGATCATGGGAGCAAGGATACGGATGACAATTGGATCTAGCGCAAGTTTCTCAAGGCCATGATGCCTTACCATAAGTCCATGTCACCCGTCATCTGTCAAAGGCCGTACTTCCACACCTTGTCCTCAAGTGAAGTGTTGGATGAGTTTGTGGCAATGAGGTTCTTGGACAAGACCGCCGACAATGCGGTGTTCCATTCTCAACGAGCAAAGAAGCCCAACCTTGCCTTGAAGGCCAAGGCTAGTGTGGAAGAAGAGGATGAAGAGGAAGAAGAGGAGAGTAACCCCGAAGATACAAAATATGTTTATCATGAGCACATGGCTCTCGCTTCAAGGCAATTTTGGAGCAAGAAGAACTCAAGGCCCAACTTCAACAAGAACAACTCAAGTGGCGCCAAGGGCAAGAAATGTGTGAGGACATGCTACAATTGTGGCAATGTGAGCCACTTTGTTGAGGAGTGCCCATATGAGAAGAGGGAAGACAATGGTGGCAAGCTCATCCAAAAAGACAAGGCCAAGTCCTTCCCCAACAAGAACAACTTCACCAAGAACACTCCTCCCAAGGGGTTGGTGGCACAAGAAGAGTACAATGAGGATGATGACGATGATGAAGACGGTGAGACGGTTTCCATGGCATCTGTTGCCATTGCAACAACTCCACGGGTGTCCCTCTTCGACTCACCCAACAAGAACATCACCGCCAAGTGCCTCATGGCCAAAGCCACCAACAAGGTAACCCCCAACATCAAAACCACCATCACTACTAATCCTCTTTGACGGATTGCATTGATGAAAGGGAGGGGTCTAATGAGGAAGAAAATGAATTTGAGTCTTTTATGAGTAAGCTCAAGGGTAAATCCAAGAAGCACTTTGTTGCTCTCTTGAAACAACTTAGTGAAGCCAATGACATGATCGAGGCTCACAAGACACCATCTCTAAGATGGAGGGGCATAGTCGTGACTATGCCGATGAGATATCGGTTCTCTCTAATGCTCTTGAGGAAGACCGTGGTCATCATTTGGCTCTTGAGGAGTCACACAACGATGATCATGCTAAATTAAAGAAAGATCTTGATCATGCTCTTGTTGTATCTCGTGTGCTCAATTCCGAGAAGGCCAAACTTGGGGTTGATCTTGCTAGACTCAAGGAGGAGTTTGATATACTTGACAAGGCTCACAAGGCCTTGAAGGGTGCTCATGCTAGCCTCAAAGAGTCTCATGATCAACTCCAAGTGAAGCTAACCCAGAAAAAAGCCACTTTTCCTCATATGGTTTTAATTGATAATGCAAATGCTACTAACCCGTGTTGTGAGCATGTGCATCTTGTGGAGGAGAATGCAAAGTTGAAGGAGCAACTTGAGAAAGGCCTTGTGTCTTCCATACAAGGTGAGAAGAACCTCAACGAACTTTTGAACAATCAAAAGGAAGTTGTGGGCAAGGAGGGAATTGGGTTTGCACCCAAGTCCAAGAACAAGAAGAAGAATGACAAGGCCAAACGACCTCCTCCTCTCAAGCAAACTTTTGTGAAGGAGGGAGAGGGTTCTTCTAAGGAGAAGAAGAACAATGAGAAGGGTGGTGGTGTCAAGAAGGGCAATGCCACCCCTTCCAACAAAGCCGGCGACTTTAACCCTTCTTATGTGTTATGTCGTGCTAGTGATGGGCATGTTTATGCTAAATTTGTTGGTTCCCCTTATGAGTACATTGAATGGTCTATTTGGGTTCCTAAGACCCTTGTTACTAACATCAAAGGGCCCATTACAAAATGGGTACCTAAAACCAAGCATTGATCTCTTGTAGGTGTTTGCTTCCGGTGGGGGGTCATGGTTGCTCGATAGTGGAGCCACAAATCATATGACCTGAAGCAAGGACTTGGTGGTGGACGTGCATAAGACTTCATCTATGCCCACCAATGTCGAGTGGGGTGATGCCTCGTCTTCTAAGGTATTGGGTCTTGACAAGGTTGTCATTTCTCATGATCTCATGATCGAGAAAGTCATGCTTGTTGAGTCCCTTGCATACAATTTACTTTTCGTTCGTCAACTTGCACTCATGGCCTTTGCCACTTTCTTTGATATTTATATCATGGCCCTGTTGTGGAGCAAGACTCTTAAAGTAGCCTTTGTTGGGCATGTCGAGAACGGTCTTGATGTGATTAACTTTTTGGAGCGACCCACTAAGACCGCGACATGCCTAATGGCTAAAGTTGATGTGGGATGGCTTTGGCATCGCCGTTTAGCCCATGTCAATATGAGATCTTTACAAAGTCTTCTCAAGGGGGACCATGTCCGTGGACTAACAAATGTTTATTGAAGGAAAGCTACATGAGAAGGCTCACCCTCCCACAACTATCATCTAATCGAAGAGGCCCTTGGAGCTCCTCCACTTGGATCTCTTTGGACCTCCATCCTTTGATAGTCTTTGGGGGTAGAAAGTATTGCTAGGTGATTGTGGATGATTATTCAAGATACACTTGGTTATATTTCTTCAAGAGGAAGAGTGAGACCCAACAAACCGTCATCGACTTTGCAAATGAAGCTCAACGCCAACACAATGCAAAGATCTTGATGATAAGAAGTGACAACGGCACCGAGTTCAAGAACTACACCTTGGATGAGTTTCTTAGTGATGAGGGGATCAAGCATAAATATTCTACACCTTACACCCCTCAACAAGATGGTGTAGCGGAGAGGAAGAACCGGACGTTGATGGATGCGGAAAGGACCATGATGGTGGAGTTCAAGTCTCCGTACAACTTTTGGGCCGAAGCCATCAACACCGCTTGTCATGCATCCAATCGGCTCTACCTCCGCAAAGGCTTGAACAAGACTCCATATGAGATACTCACTGGTAACAAGCCCAATCTCAAGTACTTCTGGGTGTTCGGGTGTAAGTGTTTCATTCTCAAGAAAGGTGTTTGTTTGTCTAAATTGGAGGCTAGAGCTCATGAGGGCATATTTGTTGGTTATGCTACAAACTCTCATGCTTACCGTGTCCTCAACAAGTCCACCGGACTCATTGAGGAGATGTGTAGCGTGGAGTTTGATGAGAATAACGGCTCCCAAGTGGAGCAAAGTGGTACTTGTGATGTAGGTGATGAAATTCCTCCCCAAGCCATATGAAGAATGGGTGTTGGTCATATCCTACCCATTGAGGAACCGCTTGTGGCCGAAGGAGAAGGACAATGTTACACTCAAGTGGAGCCATCACCAACCCAAGACCCACATGCTTCCGAAGAACAAAGTGAAGGCCCTCAACCAAATGAACAAGATCAAGGGCAAGATCAACCTCAAGATTCTGGTGAACCACCAAGTGATGCCCAAGGTCAAGTTCTCACCACCGAGTAAGTTCAAGATCAAGAGCAAGCTCAAGATCAAGAACAAGCTCAAGACGAAGCTCAAGATGATCAAGTTACCGCTCCTCAACTCTCTCCCGAGGAGGAATTGGAGCGTCGTGCCGCTAAGATTGCATCCAAGCTCACTACCAAAGATCATCTCATGACGAATGTGCTTGCACTACAAAAAAATACACTTCCATGATGATACGTGTTTGTCACAGTAGGTCACGTTTTCTGTCATGCATGTACATCCATGACAAATTTATGACAGAATCAAGATAGTCATACCTGTGCTGTCGTAGAAGTGTTCTATGACATTACCAAAATTGTCATCACGGAAGTGTCCACTTCCATGACGATAAATCACGCGTCATAGAAGTGCTTTCGTCAAGGGTGACTGACACGTGGCATCCACCGTAACGGGACGCTGTTAAGCTATCGGGTCCGGTTTTGGATCCGATAACCCATTAACAGCCCGGACCAATGGGAATTTTCCACGTGTAAAATTCTCATTGGCCGGAGGAAACACGTGTCGGCTCAATGTTTGGGCAGATGTCATCCACTCATTGGACATGAGGCGCCTATGATACGCCGACACGTGGCACGGCCCAACAGAGGCCCATTCCGGTGAAAAGGCCGGCCCGTTTGACTTGGTCAAAAGGTAACGGGCTGATCGACGGAAAGCCTGTTAATGGCCTGTTCGTATATAGCCCATTTACGACCTGCTTACTACCGACCCATTATGGCCTATCGGAATTAAGCCCAGTAGCTTCATCTGGGCCGTCCAATATGATTCCAGCCCGTTGTAACTTCTGCCCCATATACGGCCCATGATGTCTTTCGGCCCATATGAGGCCCTTTGTAACTCTCGGCCCATTAACGACCCGTGGTGAATCTGGCCCATAATGAACAGCGTATCGCTTTATACCCATTAACGACCCATTATTCCATTGGGCCGTTTCCAGCCCGTGTTATCTTTCGGCCTTCTCAGGGCCCATTTATTCTTGGGCTCATTTCCAGCATTCGGTTACTTACGGCCCGTCATCGGCCTATTATGCTTGTGGGCCAAATTCAGCCCGCGGTTACAATCGGCCCGTTTGCGGCCCGTTAATCCATTGGGCCATTTTCATAACGTCATCAAATGCGGCCGATTAACGACAGCCTGTTATTGTCGGCCCATGAACGGACGATTCCAAATCTAGCCAATTTACGGCCCATAATGCGGTCTATTATTGGCCCATGTTTGGCCTATCGATCATACGACACGTAGAAGGCCCATTGATGTTACGGCACGTAGAAGGCCCATTGATGCAACGGCCCGTAGAAGGCACATTGATGCTACGACCCGTAGAAGGCCCATTCTTTCTACGGCCCTAAGAAGGCCCATTGTTTCTACGGCCCGTAGGAGGCCCATGGTAACTATAGTAAATATGTAGCCCATGGTTATTGTGGCCTAGTTTTAAAAAATAGGTTATTGCGACCACTAGCAAACCGCGGAAAAAGAACTGCACTGACTACAAGCAAACAAATAAACAAGACAACAAGGAAATAAATAAGCAAGCAACTTACGGTAGGCTATCACGGCTATTACACATATTACATCCACTGGGCATCAAAGTTCGCCACCAGTGCAAATATAGGGCATATCATATACACTGGTTGTCAAAGTTGGCGACCAGTGCAAATAAACGCTGCAGCAAAACAAGTCCAGAACTAAAACCACTTCAGAAGAGCTCAAGAAACAATATCCTGGGTACCCATAATGCTGGCAAGATGCTTAGCAAGCTTATTAACTTTCTCTTGTTTGGCGCTTAAATCCCCCAGCACTTGCTGTTGCACCAGAAAGTATGCATCTGAATTCTGCAGGGACTTCCTCAGTCCTTCGGCTTCGTATCGCATAACATTTGATCGATGTCTTTCAACTTGAATTTGAGACTCAAGAAGCCGAACTGATTCAGGCAGCGAGTTCGAAGAGCTGGTGCCAGCAGTAGTAGCCAGTAACTCGAACACTATATCAAGACAGGACTTTGGGGTTATCTCAGTGTCTTCAATATAGTTTTTATCAGCTTTCTTGGAGACAAAAAGGGATGTCTCACTATCTTGAACCTTATCTGCATTACTTCCTTTACCATTGCATAACGGGGTACTCTTCTCCTATATTTTATCCGCGTTCTAAAAGAGAAACAAACAAACACATCACATGTTTACATGTAGCATATGAAACTCATTTTGGTAAACCAGTTCAGTAGTAAGGTGGACAGGATAACATCATGAAATGAACATATATCTATGTAGTATGGTGACTGTATGGTCTATATCATTCTAGTTTATGTTGGCAAATCAAGATAGATACAGTTTGAATCATATCTATTTAAGACAAAGCAGCATAGACAAAATATAATTGTGGGAAACTACACAGCAATAACAACACTTGTAATGTGCATGGCATGAAAACATAACTGTTTATTCAATTGAAACTGAAATCAACATAGAGCAAGTTACAACAGCAAACACGTTAAAGAAACAGGTTTAAAACATACCTGTTGCGCCATTGGAGTTTCAATTGCATCCTTCAATTTGAAATTAGTTGGTATGAGTAAATACAGTGATGCAAGAGCAAAGTAGTATGAACCGTAGCTACGGAACCTGACCTGAGAACAATTCTTCTTCTGCTTTAAGCGTTGACTTGGGGTTCGGAGTGGTGGTCCTCGTGCTTTGGGCACTGCAGTTGCCTTACTAACTGCTCGTGTCTGGGTGCTCTGTGGTGGAGACGGTGCTATGTCAACTGGAACTGGATTACTATCTGCTGGGGTTGGGGTTAGAAGGGGTGTAGTTGGTTCTCTGTCCAATTGGGTAGGGGTACAATCTGCGAGAGTCTGGGTTATGTGTGGTGGGGCTGGTTCTTGGGCAAGTACAACTGTGGTTCTATCTGCATTGACAGGTAGCACAATCTTTTTTGAAGACCATGTTTTTACTCCCACAGATACTGCCATCACCCCCTCCAATTGAAATGGCTGATAAACAAGAAAAGTAATTGAATGTACATACATTGTAAGATAGACAGGTGCAATGGATAGTAGGGAAGAAAACATGGCATGAAATAATTCACATTTATGTTGTCTAACCAAACAGAATAGCAGGACATAATTTCACATATATGATGGCTAATTAAACAGGATAGCATGACACAATTTCAAATGTATGATGGCTAACTAAATAGGATAGAATGACATAATCCAAAATATGATGACTATGTAAACAGGATGAGATGATATAACTATATTATGTCTTTAGAAAATGGGTTGGCATGCCATAATTCAGATACATGCTGTATATGTAAACATCTTGGCATGATATAATTCAAATATATGATTTATATACTAAGCAAGTGAGCAGAGGGCAATCGCATATATATGATGTGTCAACTAAGGAGATGACATTCAATATTGTGCATATGATGTAAAAACTAAGCATTGCAATACAACATGTGCATGATATGAGTAATATAACCCTGCCAAGTTTGAGCATACACCTCAAGGGGATAATAGGACTGGTCATCTGCCTCTGAATCCTCCTCTGAAGAGCTATCTATAACCAACAAGATATCTGCTTCAGCAGGTAGCATTGTCTGCTGTGAAGACCTTGTTTTCACTCCAGATTTCTCCATCACCAACTCAAATGGCTGATGCACAGGAAGAGCAGTTGAATATACAAACATTGTCGACAAATGCAACGAGAAATACAAAAAAAAGATGGCATGATATAATTCACACATATGACGCTTGGCTAAACAGCATTGCATTGCATAATTCACATATATAATGCCTTGCAACAAGATAGCATTGCATAATTCACATATATAATGTCTTGCAACAAGATGGGATCGCATAATTCACATATATGGTAATTAGACACTAAACATGTGGCATTCACACAAAGCATGTCTAAATTAAGCAAATGACATAGCAATGCAAGATACCATACACATGATATGAGCAACATAACCCTGCCAAGTTAGAGCATGCACCTCGGGGGGGGGGCATAGGACTGGTCATCTGTCTCTGAATCCTCCTCTGAGGAGCTATCCGTAACCAGCAAGACATGCGCTTCGTGAGATAGCATTGTCTGCTCTTAAGACCTTGTTTCCACTTCAGATTTTCCATGACCGTGCCAAATGGCTGATGCATAGGAAGAGTAATTGAATGTAATAAAATTGTTGACAAATTTAACACGTAATAAAAAAATGATGGCATGATATAATTCTCATATAAGATGACTGGCTAACCAGGGTGGCATTGCAAAATTCACATATATGATGCCTGGCTAAACAAGATGGCATTGCATGATTCACATATACGATAAAGAAACTAAACAGATGACATTGACACAAAGCATGTCTAAACTAAGCAGATGACATATTTGATGTATCCAGTAAGCAATGCAAGGCACCATATGCATGATATTACCAACATCAGCATGCCAAGTTAGAGCGAAGACCTCAGGGGGTAAATAGGAGTGGTCTTCTCCTTCTGAATCCCCCTCAGAACAGTTATCTTCCTCTTGATTACGATCCAAAATGGATGGAGGGGGGGCTGCCTTTGCGCCCACCATTGTAACGCCCCGGATCCGATGCGCCAGGTGTCTGCCAGTTATTCGCTGTCGTTGCCATGTCATCTGCTTGCATGTTGCATTTTTCCATGTCATCATCTGCATTTCATATCATGTCATCATGTGCATCGCTTTTGCATACGTGTTCGTCTCATGCATCCGAGCATTTTCCCCGTTGTCCGTTCTGCAATCCGGCACTCCCATCTCCTCCGGCGCACCCCTCTTGTTTCTTTTCGTGTGCGGGTGTCAAACTTTCTCGGAATGAGCCGAGGCTTGTCAAGTGGCCTTGGTATACTACCGGTAGACCACCGGTCAAGTTTCGTTCCATTTGGAGGTCGTTTGGTACTCCAACGGTTAACCGGGTAACCGCAAAGTCCTTTTGTGTCTTACAGCAAAACCCCCCTTCAAACAGCCCCAAAACACCTCTAAGTCCCTGCCATGCTCTCGGTCGTTCGATCACGACCGTGTGGGCGAAAACCGCACCTCGTTTGGACTCTCCTAGCTCCCTCTGCCTATATATTGGCCTCTCCCCCCCCGAAATCCCGGGTCCAAACCCTAGCCATCTTCCTCCCCGCGCCGCCGGACGCTTTCTCCTCCCACCGGACATGTCCACCACCGCCCCCACGACGAATCCGGGCGCGACACCTGTCCGCCGCTGACTCTCACCCCGCGCGGCCCTTCTGGCCCAGATCGGGCCCGCCCGGGCCCGAAGGACGCCGCCGCCCGCCTCCCGCCATGTCGCCCCGCGCCCGAGTCGGCGGGTTCCGTTCGCCGGCGACGCCCTCCGCCGCCCGTTCCGCCGAGCGCCGCCCGAGCTCCGTCCCTCCGACCTCCGCTGCCGGCGCCTCCCCTCGCCGGAGCGCCGCCCGCCGCCCGTCCGCACCCCGCCGTTGCGATCCCGTGCGTCGGCGCCGACCTCACCCCGCCGCCCGGTCCTCGTCGACGCCGCCGGCCGCCGCCTCCTCCGGCACCAGCCACTGCCCCTTCGCCGGATCCGGCCGGTTGGATGAGATCCACCGGTCCGGCGAACCAAACGCGCCCGCGCCCCGTCCCGGATCCCGCCGTCCCGCGTTGACTTTTCGCGGAGGTGATTTTTCACTAAGTCCCCGAGATCCCCTTTATTCTGGTGCCTTGTTCTTCGTTGCACAATTTCTTGCATGTAGCTCTGATTCGCGCGTGTAATATGTCAAATTGTTTGCCTCGCGATTCTCTTCATTTTGTTCAATTGCACCATGTTCATTAGAGGTCATCTTGATGCCCAAATCTCTGTTGCAAGAGGGCTAGTTGCTCTTATCTTCTGGTTCTTAGCAGAACTTGGAGATTTGTTATTTTTGTATCGTTTAATCTGTGCATCTTATAAGAATGAGCTCTACATGTGTTTTGTTGTATGCCATACCATCTTTCCAGAGGTATATGCCATGTATTTTTGTGATCTCTGTGATGACTAGCACAAGCATGCAATCTAGGCCCCTTAATGTTTCTGATTTCAGGGACTTGGTGATTTCTCTAAGTCTTTGTCTTCTGTTATTTTGTTGCCATGTAAACTTGATGCTACAGAGAGATCCATGCATATTTTGGAGATATTCAGTAAGGATGTTTTGTAGATATTGTCGTAATTGATCCATTCCTGCCCTCGTTTGCAATTATGGAGTGCCATAGCACGACTCAATCTTGCTCTACTTTTGCTATAAAATGTTCCTGGCAGATTGTTTACGTGTTATTCAATTTTGCCAAGCTTGTTGTAGTTGATCCATACATGCTATGTATTTGTTCTTGCCATGGATAACTTCTTAAACATTCCATCTTGCTGTAGGTATGTTTTTTTTGTCATGTATTGCTCTGTAGTAAGTGCATCAAGCTCTCCAACATGCCTACATATTATTGTTTCTGCCATGCTCTGTTTTCTGCTAAGTCTGAAACCTGATAACGAAACTTGCTATGTTTACATGGTTGCCATCATTTCTTTTTTTTCCTTTTTGGCTTATGGTCAGTAAGGGAATTTTGTCATATGCTTTGAGTAGATTCATGCCATGCTTTGTGTCGTCATGTTAAGGTCCTACAGCATGTTGATTTCATGCTCTGAACATTGCTACCTGATGTTATTTCTGTCATGTCCAGTAATTTCTGCCAAGTCTGGGAACCTGTTATTATTTGCAATCTTGCCATGTCCTCTTGAGCATGTTCTACTGATTTTTGGAGATAGCTCAGTGTTCATGTTTTGTTGTGCTTTATCTTTACATCATGCCCATGTCTTTTGTTTTCATGTTGAGTTGCTGCAGCATATTATTTTGATGCTTGCTAGATGCATAATTGCTGTTTTGGACAGATTGTTGCTATGTCTTGTTTGGAGTGTATGTGTTGCACCGTTGCTCCGTTTTGAGCATGCTCTATATGAAACTTGCTTAGTTTTGCATGTAGTTTCATATTATCATGTTGCATCCTTGTTTTGAGGTGTTTTCTTGATGTTTGTATGCATTTTGCATCAATGCCATGTTTAACTTGTCTTGCTCATATCTTCTAGGCCGTAGCTCCGAATCTAATGAACTTTATATGTAACTTGACTAGAATTTCGTGTAGATCATTATGGTGCTTTTTAACTTGCTGTTTAACAACTTGAACATAAGGTGTTTTCAGTTCTGGACCAATTTCGAAATTTGCATCTGAGGACTTACCGGAATTGTTATGCGTTGTTTCCGGCCTCATTTAAACTTGCCTTGATGTGTTGCTCTTGTATGCATCCTCTCTTGCCATGAGTAGCTTCATATAGCCTTGTCAGGCATCATACTTGGTTGAGCATCATGCCTTGTTCTTGTGTGGTGTGTTTACCTTGTTGTGTGCTTCTTCTCGATAGTTTCCCGTGTCGTTGCGATCGTGAGGATTCGTTCGTCTTCGTGGCTTCATCTTCTTCATGGATTCGTTCTTCTTCCTAGCGGGATTTCAGGCAAGATGACCGTCACCTTGGATCTCATTACTACCATTGCTATGCTAGTAGCTTCGTTCTATCGCTTTGCTGCGCTACCTATTCACTTGCTCCTCAAGCCTCCCAAATTGCCATGAACCTCTAACCTTTGTAACCCTTCCTAGCAAACCATTGTTTGGCTATGTTACCGCTTTGCTCAGCCCCTCTTATAGCGTTGCTAGTTGCAGGTGAAGATGAAGATTGCTCCATGTTGGATTATGTTTATGTTGGGATATCACAATATCTCTTATATTATTAATGCATCTATATACTTGGTAAAGGGTGGAAGGCTCGGCCTTATGCCTGGTGTTTTGTTCCACTCTTGCCGCCCTAGTTTCTGTCATACCGGTGTTATGTTCCTGGATTTTGCGTTCCTTACACGGTTGGGTGATTTATGGGACCCCCTTGACAGTTCGCCTTGAATAAAACTCTTCCAGCAAGGCCCAAACTTGGTTTTACCATTTGCCTAGCCTATTTCTTTTCCCTAGGGAGTCGCTCTCTCGAGGGTCATCTTATTTTAACCCCCCCGGGCCAGTGCTTCTCTAAGTGTTGGTCCGAACTGAGTAGACTGCGGGGCCACCTCGCGGAAACTCGAGGTCTGGTTTTACTCGTAGGATGTCTCAGCCGGTGTTGCCCTGAGAACGAGATATGTGCAGCTCCTATCGGGATGTCGGCGCATCGGGCGGCTTTGCTGGTTTTGTTTTACCATTGTCGAAATGTCTTGTAACCGGGACTCCGAGACTGATCGGGTCTTCCCGGGAGAAGGAATATCCTTCGTTGACTGTGAGAGCTTATAATGGGCTAAGTTGGGACACCCCTGCAGGGTATTATCTTTCGAAAGCCGTGCCCGCGGTTATGTGGCAGATGGGAATTTGTTAATATCCGGTTATAGAGAACTCGACACTTGACTTAATTAAAACGCATCAACCGCGTGTGTATCCGTGATGGTCTCTTCTCGGTGGAGTCCGGGAAGTGAACACGGTTTCTGGGTTATGCTTGACGTAAGTAGGAGTTCAGGATCACTTCTTGATCATTGCTAGTTTCACGACCGTTCCGTTGTTTCTCTTCTCGCTCTTCTTTGCGTAAGTTAGCCACCATACATGCTTAGTCGCTGCTGCAACCTCACCACCTTATCCATTCCTTTCCCATTAATCTTTGCTAGTCTTGATACCCATGGTAATGGGATTGCTGAGTCCTCGTGGCTCACAGATTACTACACCACCAGTTGCAGGTACATGTTTTGCGATGATCATGACGCGAGAGCGATGGTTATTCGTTTTGGAGTTCTTCTTCTGCTTCTTCTTCGATCAGGGGATAGGTTCCAGGTCGGCAGCCTGGTCTAGCAGGGTGGATGTCGTTGGAGTTTCTGTTTGTGTTTCATCCGTAGTCGGATGGTGATCTCATGTATTGATGTATTCTTGCGGCATTTGTATGCCTTGTGTGTATCCCCAAATATTATGTAATGTTGATGTAATGATATCCACCTTGCAAAAGCGTCTTCAAGATGCGCTTCTATCCTTGGTGGGACCTTCGTGCTCCTTTAGGATAGGGTCGCATCTTGGGCGTGACAAGTTGGTATCAGAGCCTCGACCGACCCTAGGAGCCCCCCTTGATTGATCGTGTAGTTTGGTCGTTGTTGAGTTTAGAAGAAAAAGTTTCTGAGTCTAGTTATATCGGAGAGTAGGAATTCTTTTTACTACTCTGCCCCTTCGTCGCTCTGGTGAGAAATCTTGACGTAGGTGTTTTGATCTATTCCTCTTCCCCTTCAAATTTTTCTTCAGGATCTCGTGGTTAGTTTTCGTTCGTTGTCCATTCTTTTTCTATCCGGCGCTTTTCTCTTCAAGTGTTTTCGGTCCTCGTCATCATTTGCGAGATCAGTCCTCAGTTATTTCTCTTTCGATGTTGTTTCCCTGTCCGAAGTTGTCCTTGTTTTTCCCACCCGCCCACCCTTCTTCTTCTAGGAACCGGAGTCTGTAATCGAGTATCCATTCTACTCGTGCGAAATCTTTGCGTTCTCGCCTCAATTATTTCAACCGGTGCTTTTCTCTTCAAAGCTATTCGTCGATTTCCCCTTCCAAGTTGCCGTTGTTGTTTTTCCCGCCCTCCCACCCTTTTTATTCCCGGAGTCTGAGCCGCTATTCAAGCATTTATTTCATTCATGCGGAGTATCTTCAGTCTTTCCTCAATTAGTTCAACCGGTGAATTCTTGGCAAGTTCATCATTGATTCGTCTTGTTTTCTCTTCCGGGGATCCAATTCCAATTTTCAATAGTGATTATATTCTTTCCTCGGCCTAAATGTGTCCCGTTGCTCATTCCCCTCTCGTCTTTAATCGTTCCGGAGTGATGAAGACATCTCAGGAGATTCGTCTGTGTTCGAATTAATTCGAGGTTGACACCTCATTCAAATATTTCAATTGTTCCGGTGCATCGTCTTTCCGATCAACAATCCTTTTTCAACGGTGATTTCTCTTCAGTGGGCCCTAACCCACAGGTCTTTTCCCAGGATCTTACCTGACTCTTCTAATTTTTCCGGAGCTATTATCAAATTCTTTTCGAAGTTTGACGTAAGTATGAATTTCATCAGTCAGACGTTTTTCCAAGATCAATTTCAAATTCTTTCATGATCGGGTCAACCTTTTTCCTCTTTTCATTCTCCCGGAGCATCTCAACAATTTTGGCGTTATTTCTCGTCGTCATTCTCAACTTTTGAGGACTGAAGAAGAGTTTCTTTTAAATCTTGTCCGTTTTCCCGAAGATTCATGCCGCTAGCTCGATGTTTATCCTATCAAATTGTTTCTAGTCGTGTAATTTTTTTCATCCATCCGGAGTATTTCAGGAGTTGTTTTCCATCTCAATTATCCGGAGGTCATCTTTTCGAAATATTTCCTCGTTCTAAGTTTTCAAATCCGTTCTCTGCTTATTCTATATTCATGCCTTTTCGTTCGTCTCCTTATTCTTCTGGTGCTTTGCTCTTTAATCAGCTCGCGATCTCTTCTTTTAATTGCATCTTGTTTTCCTCAAGTATATTCATGCTGTTTCCTATTTTCTCGGTGAGTCATCCTCCTTCGTCAGTCAGTTTTGAATTCTAACGGTGGCTCGCTCTAGATTTCTTTCCGTTGTTAAAATATCTATTAATTCGTTCTTTCCAAATCCTACCGGTGGTTCATGAAGACTTCCGCAAGTTTTGCGCTATATCTTTCCCCCTTAACTTTTCCAACGAGAATAAGTAGCATGCAAATCCGTTCTTTCTCATCAATTTAATTGATGAAGGATAAGCATAACATAATTCTTATTCTCATTTCATCGGGGTCAAGTTGATTAATTCTTTTCTTCGGAGATTGTTCATGCCGAATAAATTCTAGTTCCAAGTGTTTTCATCTTTTCTTTCCCGGAGTCTTAAGCTTCTCCCCGATTTCGTCGGAACCTCCTTCTAAATCATCGCAAGACTCAGAGCTTATGCTATTCTTCCGTCTATTTTATTTCGTCATTCTTTTGTTACCGGAGTTCTTCATGGTGGTTCTTCATGATTTAATTCATTCTTCAACAGTTCATCAAGATTTTGTTGCTGGAATTCAATTATCTTTCTTCTCGCGTCTCGAAGTGCAATTAAATTCTTCGTTTTCTTTTGAAGTGGAGTTTGGCATTTCTTCGTTCTCTCTCAACTATTCCGCTTGTGGTAGGTTACCACCTCATAATTTTGAGATGTTATCCATAAGTCCACAACAAGCGTATTCTTTTGTTGTTGAATTTCCAACAACTCCGTTCAATCCTTTCTACTAAGGTTGCTTTCTATTTCATTCGTGGCACAAGTTGTCATTTTCTTCCCCGTTCTTCTCATTCTATTAATACAAGTCTTCCGGAGGCTTTGTGTTGTTCCTCAAGTCAAGTATCGTTCCGTTTCTAAAGTTCTTGTTCTATGCTTCCCATGTTTCAGCCGGAGTACTGCCTAAATCCTTTCAGTCTTATTTGTTTCTTCTCTCATTCTAACCAGAGTGGTTTCAGAGTCTATATGATTCCGTGAGCATTCGATTCTCGTCATTCTTGTCGTTTCTTTTCTTCTCAAGTGCTCTCGATTCTTTGATTTCCTCTTGCGTTCTTATTTTTTTTCCATCTTCTCCCAACCGGAGTGATTTCGAATTCAGTCTTATTCCTTGAGCTTTTGCTTCTTGTCGCACTCAACATTCCTCTTTTCTTCTCGAGTGTTCCTGATTTTGTTCATCCGCATTGTTTTGCTCTTATTTGACCTCATCCTCTTTTTTTCCTTCCGTCTCGGTCCTAAGATCTCGGGATGAGATCTCTTGTTAGTGGAGGAGTGTTGTAACGCCCCGGATCCGATGCGCCAGGTGTCTGCCAGTTATTCGCTGTCGTTGCCATGTCATCTGCTTGCGTGTTGCATTTTTCCATGTCATCATCTGCATTTCATATCATGTCATCATGTGCATCGCTTTTGCATACGTGTTCGTCTCATGCATCCGAGCATTTTCCCCGTTGTCCGTTCTGCAATCCGGCACTCCCATCTCCTCCGGCGCACCCCTCTTGTTTCTTTTCGTGTGCGGGTATCAAACTTTCTCGGAATGGGCCGAGGCTTGTCAAGTGGCCTTGGTATACTACCGGTAGACCACCGGTCAAATTTCGTTCCATTTGGAGGTCGTTTGGTACTCCAACGGTTAACCGGGTAACCGCAAAGTCCTTTTGTGTGTTACAGCAAAACCCCCCTTCAAACAGCCCCAAAACACCTCTAAGTCCCCGCCATGCTCTCGGTCGTTCGATCACGATCATGTGGGCGAAAATCGCACCTCGTTTGGACTCTCCTAGCTCCCCCTGCCTATATATTTGCCTCTCCCCCCGAAATCCCGGGTCCAAACCCTAGCCATCTTCCTCCCCGCGCCGCCGGACGCTTTCTCCTCCCATCGGACATGTCCACCACCGCCCCCGCGACGAATCCGGGCGCGACACCTGTCCGCCACCGACTCTCACCCCGCGCGGCCCTTCCGGCCCAGATCAGGCCCGCCCGGGCCCGAAGGACGCCGCCGCCCGCCTCCCGCCATGTCGCCCCGCGCCCGAGTCCGCGGGTTCGTTCGCCGGCGACGCCCTCCGCCGCCCGTTCCGCCGAGCGCCGCCCAAGCTCCGTCCCTCCGACCTCCGCCGCCGGCGCCTCCCCTCGCCGGAGCGCCGCCCGCCGCCCGTCCGCACCCCGCCGTCGCGATCCCGTGCGTCGGCACCGACCTCACCCCGCCGCCCGGTCCTCGTCGACGCCGCCGGCCGCCGCCTCCGCCGGCGCCAGCCACTGCCCCTTCGCCGGATCCGGCCGGTTGGATGAGATCCACCGGTCCGGCGAACCAAACGCGCCCGCGCCCCGTCCCGGATCCCGCCGTCCCGCGTTGACTTTTCGCGGAGGTGATTTTTCACAGAGTCCCCGAGATCCCCTTTATTCTGGTGCCCTGTTCTTCGTTGCACAACTTCTTGCATGTAGCTCCGATTGGCGCATGTAATATGTCAAATTGTTCGCCTCGCGATGCTCTTCATTTTGTTAAATTGCACCATGTTCATTAGAGGTCATCTTTATGCCCAAATCTCTGTTGCAAGAGGGCTAGTTGCTGTTATCTTCTGGTTCTTAGCAGAACTTGGAGATTTGTTATTTTTGTATCTTTTCATCTGTGCATCTTATGAGCATGAGCTCTACATGTTTTTTGTTGTATGCCATGCCATCTTTCCAGAGGTGTATGCCATGTATTTTTGTGATCTCTGTGGTGACTAGCACAAGCATGCAATCTAGGCCCCTTAATGTTTCTGATTTCAGGGACTTGGTGATTTCTCTAAGTCTTTGTCTGCTGTTATTTTGTTGCCATGTAAACTTGATGCTACAGAGAGATCCATGCATATTTTGGAGATGTTCAGTAAGGATGTTTTGTAGATATTGTTGTAATTGATCCATTCCTGCCCTCGTTTGCAATTATGGAGTGCCATAGCACGACTCAATCTTGCTCTACTTTTGCTATAAAATGTTCCTGGCAGATTGTTTACGTGTTATTCAATTTTGCCAAGCTTGTTGTAGTTGATCCATACATGCTATGTATTTGTTCTTGCCATGGATAACTTCTTAAACATTCCATTTTGCTGTAGGTATGTGTTTTTGTCATGTATTGCTCTGTAGTGAGTGCATCAAGCTCTCCAACATGCCTACATATTATTGTTTCTGCCATGCTCTGTTTTCTGATAAGTCTGAAACCTGATAACGAAACTTACTATGTTTACATGGTTGCCATCATTTCTTCTTTTCCTTTTTGGCTTATGGTCAGTAAGGGAATTTTGTCATATGCTTTGAGTAGATTCATGCCATGCTTTGTGTCGTCATGTTAAGGTCCTACAGCATGTTGATTTCATGCTCTGAACATTGCTACCTGATGTTATTTCTGTCATGTCCAGTAATTTCTGCCAAGTCTGGGAACCTGTTATTATTTGCAATCTTGCCATGTCCTTTTGAGCATGTTCTACTGATTTTTGGAGATAGCTCAGTGTTCATGTTTTGTTGTCCTTTATCTGTACATCATGCCCATCTTCTGTTTTCATGTTGAGTTGCTGTAGCATATTGTTTTGATGCTTGCTAGATGCATAGTTGCTGTTTTGGACAGATTGTTGCTATGTCTTGTTTGGAGTGTATGTGTTGCACCGTTGCTCCGTTTTGAGCATGCTCTACATGAAACTTGCTTAGTTTTGCATGTAGTTTCATATTATCATGTTGCATCCTTGTTTTGAGGTGTTTGCTTGATGTTTGTATGCATTTTGCATCAATGCCATGTTTAACTTGTCTTGCTCATATCTTCTAGGCCGTAACTCCGAATCTAATGAACTTTATATGTAACTTGACTAGAATTTCCTGTAGATCATTATGGTGCTTTCTAACTTGCTGTTTAACAACTTGAACATAAGGTGTATTCAGTTCTGGACCAATTTCGAAATTTGCATATGAGGACTTACCGGAATTGTTATGCGTTGTTTCCGGCCTCATGTAAACTTGCCTTGATGTGTTGCTCTTGTATGCATCGTCTCTTGCCATGAGTAGCTTCATATAGCCTTGTCAGGCATCATACTTGGTTGAGCATCATGCCTTGTTCTTGTGTGGTGTGTTTACCTTGTTGTGTGCTTCTTCTCGATAGTTTCCCGTGTCGTTGCGATCGTGAGGATTCGTTCGTCTTCGTGGCTTCATATTCTTCATGGATTCGTTCTTCTTCCTAGCGGGATTTCAGGCAAGATGACCGTCACCTTGGATCTCATTACTACCATTGCTATGCTAGTAGCTTCGTTCTATCGCTTTGCTGCGCTACCTATTCACTTGCTCCTCAAGCCTCCCAAATTGCCATGAACCTCTAACCTTTGTCACCCTTCCTAGCAAACCATTGTTTGGCTATGTTACCGCTTTGCTCAGCCCCTCTTATAGCGTTGCTAGTTGCAGGTGAAGATGAAGATTGCTCCATGTTGGATTATGTTTATGTTGGGATATCACAATATCTCTTATATTATTAATGCATCTATATACTTGGTAAAGGGTGGAAGGCTCGGCCTTATGCCTGGTGTTTTGTTCCACTCTTGCCGCCCTAGTTTCCGTCATACCGGTGTTATGTTCCTGGATTTTGCGTTCCTTACACGGTTGGGTGATTTATGGGACTCCCTTGACAGTTCGCCTTGAATAAAACTCTTCCAGCAAGGCCCAACCTTGGTTTTACCATTTGCCTAGCCTATTTCTTTTCCCTAGGTAGTCGCTCTCTTGAGGGTCATCTTATTTTAACCCCCCCGGGCCAGTGCTTCTCTAAGTGTTGGTCCGAACTGAGTAGACTGCGGGGCCACCTCGCGGAAACTCGAGGTCTGGTTTTACTCGTAGGATGTCTCATCCGGTGTTGCCCTGAGAACGAGATATGTGCAGCTCCTATCGGGATGTCGGCGCATCGGGCGGCTTTGCTGGTTTTGTTTTACCATTGTCGAAATGTTTTGTAACCGGGACTCCGAGACTGATCGGGTCTTCCCGGGAGAAGGAATATCCTTCGTTGACCGTGAGAACTTATAATGGGCTAAGTTGGGACACCCTTGCAGGGTATTATCTTTTGAATTTGTTAATATCCGGTTATAGAGAACTCGAGACTTGACTTAATTAAAACGCATCAACCGCGTGTGTAGCCGTGATGGTCTCTTCTCGGCGGAGTCCGGGAAGTGAACACGGTTTCTGGGTTATGCTTGACGTAAGTAGGAGTTCAGGATCACTTCTTGATCATTGCTAGTTTCACGACCGTTCCGTTGTTTCTCTTCTCGCTCTTCTTTGCGTAAGTTAGCCACCATACATGCTTAGTCGCTGCTGCAACCTCACCACCTTATCCATTCCTTTCCCATTAATCTTTGCTAGTCTTGATACCCATGGTAATGGGATTGCTGAGTCCTCGTGGCTCACAGATTACTACACCACCAGTTGTAGGTACAGGTTTTGTGATGATCATGACGCGAGAGCGATGGTTATTTGTTTTGGAGTTGTTCTTCTGCTTCTTCTTCGATCAGGGGATAGGTTCTAGGTCGGCAGCCTGGGCTAGCAGGGTGGATGTCGTTGGGGTTTCTGTTTGTGTTTCATCCGTAGTCGGATGGTGATCTCATGTATTGATGTATTGATGTATTCTTGCGGCATTTGTATGCCTTGTGTGTATCCCCAAATATTATGTAATGATATCCATCTTGCAAAAGCGTCTTCAAGATGCGCTTCTATCCTTGGTGGGACCTTCGTGCTCCTTTAGGATAGGGTCGCATCTTGGGCGTGACAACCTTGGAGCGACGTCTGCATGAAATTTTATTGCCACGCAAGGCTCATCTCTTTTGCTCTACATGTTCAGTTCCATTGTGTACAATAACTGACATGCATAGGAATAAAACATAGTGAGATTATGTAAGGAGTGCATGCACAAATCCAGAGTGATGGTAGCAAACTGTGGGTAGACCCAAAACCAATGATAGTAGGCAGATAATAGCTTTAGTTAAAAAAATACAGATAATGGCTCCTTTAATGTTTGTTTGCATCCAACATGAAACTCATGGTAGACACCCGAGATTAACCAGATAGTAGACATATAGTACTGATTACTGCCCCAATATGTACCCCACAACCATTTAAAAACTCAAGTTTCAGCATTAGTTTGGACCTGACTCGGAGTCTAATAGGTGAACACAACGATAAAGTAGCATGTCATCATATTAAGTGATGCATAACGTAAGCAGACACGGAAGAGTGCGACCTCTGTTGCGGACCCGTGTAGTCCTCAAGGTCATCTGCTCAGTTGATGATGGTAATGCAGTTGTCGTGGCTGCCGACGGTGGGGAAGAAAATCTAAGGCGGCGAAAGACAGTTTGGAGAGCAGATCCCTGCTGTGGTGAACCCTTTCGTCGTTGGAGCAGCTGAGCTGGGGTGGAACACAGCACAACAGGAGTAGGACAAACCACACAAGGTTTTCTTTGACACATATCTATAACATAAGTAATTGTGTAAGGGCTTGTTTGAATTTGAGGATTCTAACAATGCAAGGATAGGAAATCGACAGGAATAGGATAGGAATGCACGTGCAAAATAGAGAATTTAAAAACACAGGATTTATGCCAATCTGGGTGTTTGATTCACAAGAATTGGAAGATCACCGGATGCAAAGAAGCAAGGTGAGATTAAGTCAAACCACAAGAAAATGTACGGTTATAATGCTATTATGCTACTATCTCTTAGTCTTGTGCTTCATGAATAGGAATTTGAAAAGGAGGACAAGTGGAAATTAGAATTCCTACGGGTTTTCTTTCAAGGAGACACTAAAGGAACAAATCCTACAGTTTTCCTTTGCTCCATTCCTTTGAACCAAATTCATGAATAGTAGTACCATAGGAAACTTTCCAATTCCTATGTTTTTCCTTCACTTTTCCTTTCAAGCACTGGCGATTCTAGTAGGCAAGCTTGAGCAAGGAAAAGCCTACACTCAAAAAATGTTTTTGTGCTACTTCTATTACTTTGGACCCAGGCCACTGACCTACTAGCTCAACTCCCAGGCCCATGGACAAATGCACAGCTCAAACGCGCAGAGATTAATAATGATGGCGTTCAAGAGAGTCCATCACTGATAGCTAAGTTGCCCGGTACCTCACTGCTTGTCATATAGTAGGAGAAACTAATCGTATTTCACGTTACTGCGTGTGCTTAGTGGACAATATATATAACATGTAGAGTAAAAAAGAGATGCAACAAGTGTACAACCTCTTTGGCGAAGCCATGTCGATCTCAGCGCGATTGGGTTGGTCGGTAAGGATGATCCGGCTGACTTGGCTGTAGGAGGAGGGGAAGAAGATATTAGGTGTCTGGAGATGGAGCCCGGGGTACTGCTCCGCTGTGATGGAGGGTTTTGTCGTTGGAGCAGCTCCGGTGAGTTGTACAACGCCGAGGCTGAAGCAGGACAAGAGAGACAACGTTAACCTGAGTGGAATTCTAATAGCATCTCCAATAGATGACGTAAAATACATAACCACAAAGTGCTAGATGTAAAATACATCAGCCGCTCATCTCTGAACTTAACTATTGAAACTGAATTTAACTGTCGAAACTGAACTTAACTGTCGAAACTGAATTTTGCTGTCGAAACTGAATTTTACCGTCGAAACTGAATTTTACTGTCGAAACTAAACGCACTAGCTAGTAGCAGAAAAGCAGTAGCTGCAGCAGCAGCGCGTGCGAGAGCCGGGGCAGCTGGTCGTGTAGCAGCATCAGGTGAGGCTACCCTGAGCCGCCAGCCACCACTGGCCAAACAGCCGCCCCCCCGCCCGCGGCCCGCGGTGCGCCGCCCCGCCCGCCCCGAAACCACTCCCCACCGCCGGTCCGCCGCCGCGCCGGCCATCCCTCTAGGCTCCCCTGTATCGGGCTTTTTCTCCAGCGATCCCCACCACCGCCGGCGACCACCGCCCCCACCCTGAACCCTAAGATAGATAGTGGGGTACCTTTCCGGCGAGCCCCCCTCCCCGTAGCAGCTGGTTCTTCCTTAACTCCGGCGAGCCCCCCACCCCCTGAAAACAGACTGACTTAAAAGTCGATTCAGTCGACTGAAGTGTAGCTAAATCGGAGCAGCATCGCAAGCAAGAGCAAGAGCGAGAGCAGCAGCGCGAGCAAGAGGAAGAGGAATAGCAAGAGCAGACCAAGCAGGGGACCGAGAGCAAGAGCAGAGCAGCAGCACGAGCGAGAGCTAAAGCAGTAGCAGCTCCTACTGATGTGGACGTCGCCGCCGAGGGAGCGACGCCGTGGAGGAAGTGGGCGGTGACGCCGCCGTGGATGGAGCAGCGCCGTGGAGGCTCGGGATCGAGCGCCGGCAGCACCGTGAGATCGAATCAAGAAGAAAATGTGGCGATTAGTGTACAACCTCTTTGGTGGCGCCGATTAGGCCTCAGCTTCATCCGAGGAAATGGTGATGATGATGCTCTTCCGGTGGTGCAGGTGAAGATGGCAGTGTGGGAATGGAGGTGGCGCGAAAGATGAGGGGAACATTGGGGCAGCTCCTTGGAGGTGGAGGACGGGGTGGCTGAACCGACGGGACGATGAGATCGACGACGGATCCTCATCTGGTACGGTGGATGAGGGACGTCGAGGTGTTGCTGTGGACGACGTCGTCGGGGAAGAGGCTCCGGCTGGGTGGCGGACGGAGGAGGGTGTGGGGCTTCGCGGATTTTCGCGGCCTCGATGTACAAATGGGTGGGCGGATGGGATGGGAGTGGGGAACCATGGCTTAGGGACGCGCTTGTCCGAAATGTGGGATAAGTTATGAAATTACCCCCACCGATTTGAGCTAGGCGGTTCTTTCGGTTCAGGGGTATCACGAGCATTTCGCGTGTCGGGATTGCACAGGAGGTGGGAGTTTTCGCGTGCGTTGTAATTTTGGAATAGCAAGGCACGGGTTGAGATGGAGGGAGTTGTCGGAGCACAATGAGACAAAGACATATCTTAAATATTTCGGGGTAACAAGGCGCAGGTTGAAGAGGCGGGAGTTTCGCAGCACGATAGACAAAGACGCTAGCTTGAAATTTCGGCATAATAAGGCGGGACTTGAAATTTCGGGAGAACAAGCTTAACGTGTACAAAAAAAAGACAATTCACACCTCGTCACTAGAGAGAGCTATGTCCCGTTTTACTATATTACTAGAAATGCATTCAAATACAAAAAAAACTAAGAAATCAGGACAACAAACATAACGTGTACAGTACCAAAACAATTTGCACTTCCCTCAACAATAAAAAACAATGTGTGTTGTCTAGCATATGGACTAAATTTGAGTACATTTTCCCTGTTTGAATGGGTTTGTACTCGTGTTAGTTATACAACAATCCAAATATTATCTTCACAACACATGACATGAATATAGGAGAAGTAAATTCCTATACAAATACAAACTACATGTACATACGATCTCAAATTCAAATATATGTATAGATTTTATGTTGAATTCAAATCATAGTACATGTATGCTTTAGCTAGATGTTTGGAATCTAAACCATGTATGATATAGTACATACAATGCGGTTAACAAGCACAACACACACAAACACCATTTAGACTAGTAAGGTACACGTGCATTGCACACATGAGATTTGGCAACCAAATTATGAATAAATACCACATTATAGCATGTAAGCTTTGAGTCATATATGCATGATGTAGATGTTCGTTTAATTCTTATAGTTCATTTCATTCAAAATCATCTAGTTTTATAAGAAAGCTAATCTATTTTAAGATTCATGGAATTGTGCGTTGTAAGGCATAAAGTAAAAACAAATAATGGCAAATCATGTAGAAAAACATTTGGGCAATTCTGATACGGAAGATTAACAAAGAAGAAGTGCTTGTGTTTTGAGGTTTGTGCATTATGCTTAAGTTCAACCATGGAGTCTTCTAGATTGTACACGTGGCAAAATCTGCTGGAATCTATATGATATCCAATGACCAGTTGTGCTCAAATTTGCCATTCTCTGCACCATCGGATTGGCGTCATCCAACGACCATCTTTCAAAGTTAAAGTTATCCGCACACTATATAAAAAATAAAAAATATAATATATATAGGGGTACAGATATAGATATGTGATGCGAAAGCCACCTATCATCTCCAATTAGAATAGTGTGTCCATGCACGGATGCAATGTGGCCAAACGATGACTGCCATCAATATCTCAAATACAAATCAGTCTCACCTTGTTCAATGTGTATACTTTACAACATGGTCGTTTCCAAACCACACCACGCATATCTCAGTTATATTCATGCATGCATGGGTTTCAAACATCATGATCTCTTATTCAAATATTTGAATTCTACTTTACATTGATTATGACGTCACCTAGTCTTTTACACCCACACAGTCATCTTCTCTTTATAATTGTACCATTAACTTTCCCTCGTGCATGCATGCACACACAGTACCAGTCGGCATTATCCATCGCACACATGCAATCTTTTTCTTCAGGCCGGTCTCCCATGCATGCACACACACACACACCTCCCCCTCCCCATCATATCGGGCATTCTTTATCTCTCACGTGCATGCGCAACGATCGATGTTCCTCTATGTGTGTGTGTATATAGCTAGGTCTTTCACAATTTTCCACACAAACCGATCAATCTATATATCTAGTGAGGTCTTACCCTCTTTCCCACGTCCACATCGATCAATCTATACCTCTCTATATAGGATTACATAGCTAATACACCCACATTAATTATATATCCAACGCCCCCCTATCATCATCCATGCCTCCGCTTCATCTCTCAGACGCGCGCATAGTGGCGAAGACAGGGGGCAGCAAGGGCCCTGCCCCCCCCCCCCGACATCACCATATATCGAGGCTAATATGAATGTGATCATTAGACAATTGCTGGTAAAATGGTTTAAGTTGATGAATTGGCCCTCCTCGTAAAGGATTAGCAATGCTTGGCCCCCTAGCTCATTTATTTTTCATGGCTCCGCCACTGCGCGCAACAGCGCACGTTCTCGCCCCCCTCTCTTCAAATATCGATCTCGCACTTGTGCACTCCTTCATAGTCTCCCTCCACTTGGCCCCTCGCACCATCTTCTAACCCCCACCGGATTTTGCCACATGTACAATCTAGCAGACTCCATGGTTGAACTTAAGCATAATGCACAAACATCAAAACACAAGTGCTTCTCCTTTGTTCTAGAATCTTCCGTATCATAACTGCCCAAACTTTTTTTCTAGTTGAATTGCCATTATTTGTTTTTACTTTATGCTTTACAATGCACAATTCCATGAATCATAAAATAGATTAAAGGCTTCTTTGATTCAAAGGATTCTCAAAGGAATTTTGGAGGATTCTAATCCTTAGGAATTTTTCCTATCTTGGTTGTTTGATTCGTAGGTTTGTAAACCATAGAATTTTTTCCATAGGATTCATTTGCACTAGATTTCATAGGAAACATCCCATCCACTCAAACCACTTTGAAAGAATCCTGCGTCTTTTTCTATGCACAATCAAACACTCGTACAATCCTATAGGATTCAAGACGACATTCCATTCTAATCCCATGTTTTCCCTATTCCCGCGTTTTGGAAATCCTACGAATCAAAGAGGCCCTAGCTTTTTTATAAAAAATATTTATTTTGAATGAGATGAACTATATGAATTAAACGAAGGTCTACATCAGGCATATATGACTCAGAGCTTACATGCTATAGTGTGGTATTTATTCATAATTTGGTTGCCAAATCTGATGCGTGCAATGCATGTGTACCTTACTAGTACTTCGAGTATGTGCAAACACGTAAATTAGAATTCCAATGGCACGCTACACAGCGTCTCTCTTACAGTTCATGAAGCTACATGGCACATGTCGAGGCGTTGTCGCGACCTCCTTGTGTGGATTGATCATAGTGACGTGCTACTGCTTCCAGAAGAATGTACTCGTCCTCTCTGAGCCACGCTGGCGGTACATGCATGAAGCGAAGATGTGCACGCACGCCACGCACGCACTCATTCCCTGGCACGCACACGCGGGTACACGGGGCGACGCATTTTTGTACGAAGATCCACCCCATGTGATAATTTGACGCGTGTAAAGTCCTTCATTTCATTGATGGTCAATTAATACAGCGCATGCTAATTGAGTGGACGTGAGGGCGGAAGAAAGACATTACTACTCCACTGCGCGCATGCGAGTAGTTAAATCATGGGGTGCCAGTACTTCCATTGGTCTCCTTCGTATTTTGTGCCAATTTTTGACCATATTTGTAAGTAACATAATATTTATGCATGTCATAAAAAGTGGCACAAAAAAGGGGGCCAATAAACCAGGATGCAGGTGAGGGAGTCCTGGACTAAGGGGTCCTTGGGCGTCCAGCCTGTTATTCATTGGGCTGGACGGATGGGCTACGAAGACATGAAGGCCGAAGACTATACCCATGTCCGGATTGGACTCTACTTCGCATGGAAGGCAAGCTTGGTGACCGAAGATTCCTTCTTATGTAACCGACTCCATGTAAACCCTAGATCCCCTCCGTGTCTATATAAACTGGAGGGGTTAGTCCGGATAGGGGACATTCATTACCATATACACATAGGCTAGACTTCTAGGGTTTAGCCATTATGATCTCGTGGTAGATCAACTCTTGTAACACTCATATTCATCAAGATCAATCAAGCAGGAAGTAGGGTATTACCTCCATAGAGAGGGCCCGAACCTGGGTAAACATTGTGTCCCCCGTCTCCTGTTACCATCGATCCTAGACGCACAGTTCGGGACCCCATACCCGAGATCCGCCGGTTTTGACACCGACATTGGTGCTTTCATTAAGCGTTCCACTGTGCCGTCAGCAAAGGACTCGATGGCCCCTTCGATCGTCAGTAATGGCGCCGTTCAGGGAGAAACCTTCCTCCCCGGACAAACCTTTGTGTTCGGCGATTTCGTACTGCGGGCCAACTCGCTTGGCCATCTGGAGCTGGTCGATAGCCACGCCCTTGGCCATCATGCCAGATTTGGAAGCTTGAACTGCGTCGCGGATACCCATGGAGACTTGATCTTTGATGGGTTCGATACGGCGGCACACCGATGAACATGACTTAAATCCGACATCGGATCACACCCAGGAGATGGATCCTGCTGCCGCAACGGCCTCAGAACCGAAGCAGATCGTGCTCTCCGAGGCCACAAAGTCCACGGCGTTGGAGCCGCACACGGACTCGACATCCTGCAATACTTGCGTCAATGGAACTCCGGACTCGTCTCCGGCTACACGTTCCGGATCAGGTGCGCCTGCGGACACCGAGCTGGATCGGTTATCGATTTTCGAATTTAGCGCCGCAGACATCTTCCAGCACTCACCCTTTGGTGACGTGCTAAATTCTTTAAAGAACTTATCCTTGGAGGAGGACTCACAGCCGAACTATGTTCGGTTTGAATTAGAGGCGGATGACGAGGAATTTCGCTTCCCACCCGCCACCCACTTCATAGCCACCGTCGATGACCTAACCGACGTGCTTGACTATGGCTCCGAAGACACCGACGATATGGACGACGATGCCAACAAGGAGCAAGGCCAAGACCCACCATTTACTGGACGCTGGATGGCAACCTTCTCGTATGACGTGTACATGGTCGATACACCTAAAGGATCTGGCGACGACAAAGAAGAGCCAGACACGAATAAACCCTCTGAGACACAGTCCAAGCACCGGCGCCCCAAACGCCGCTCTAAGCCTCGCCGCTCAAAAGATAGCAATACTGGCACCGGAGAAAATAGTACTCCGGGCGACGCCGAAAACAACAAAGACCCTGTAGGAGCGACATCCGAACAGGAGGAACATGACAACAGGCAAGACAACCCTGATGAACATGCCATAGAAGATGACTCGGAGGACGATAGTTACCGTCCACCCTCCGAGGAGGAGACAAGCCTCGGCAACAAAGACTTCATCGTGCCTGAGGATCCTCTGGAGCTGGAGCGCTTTAAGCTTCAGCTCATAGCCACTGCAAGGAGCCTGAAAAAGAAACAGCAGCAGCTTCAAGCTGAACAAGATCTGCTCGTCGACAGATGGACTGATGTCCTGACAGCCGAAGAATATGTAGGAGATATGCCCTAGAGGCAATAATAAATGATATTATTTATCTCCGAGTTCATAATTATGTTTATGTTCCATGCTATAACTGCAATGATTCTCGAGTCTGCAATATCCACGAGGCTCGGAGGCAGACTCATATGCACGTGTGGAATAATAAACGGTAAGAAGTATTCCTAGTCTGGCCTCTAAGACTAGCTCAAGTGTTGCATGATGGTTCTGTTTTCCTGATCATGGGCATGTCTATGCCAGCAATTTTGAGGGCACAATGTTAAGAGAACATTTGTGTTGAATCGACCCGGATTGATGTTATGCTAAGAGATTCATTCGTCACAAGTTAATGGTGCATAACACAGATATGGTTAACGATTGCATGATTCCTTAGACCATGAGAGTATCGAGTTTCTTCATGCTTGCTTCATGAACTTTGGGGTTTGTTAAACGTCATCCGTAAATGGGTGGCTATTACGGCGGCTTACAGGTTCATGGAAAAGTGTGTCAAGTAACTTGATAGCTCAAGATTGGGATTTGCTCCTCCGACGATGGAGAGATATTCTCGGGCCCTCTCGGTATTACGGTATCCATCATCCTCTGGCCAGACATAGTGTGATTTGATCACTGGGATGCCGGAACACAGAAACGAGAAAAGAGAACAAAACCGGTAACGAGGTAACTAGCATAGTGGACAAGTTGTTGATCCACGGGAATGCCAACATGTCTCACCTCAGGTATTTGTAACATATCGCGAAGCAACAGGAATAGCACACGGCAACTGGAGGTTCACTCGAATATTTATTCGTGTGGGCATAGGGGTCAATATGGGTGTCCACGGCTCCGATGTTGATCATTGATCGGAAGGGGTTCCGGGTCATGTCTATACTTCACCGAACCTATAGGGTCACATGCTTAAGGGTCATCTATCTGCTGAATACTAGACAGGGACTGAGAGAAAATCACCGAAAAAGTTTCGGACACCGAAAAGTTTCGGACAGCGGAATCATACCGCAGAGAGAGGTCATCGGATAAGTTTCGATGATACCGAAAAGTTGTTTTGGGATACACCATTAAGTCAAATTGGTTTCGGTACATGCCTGATAATTCTTGGAGGATGCCAGAATCATTCTGGAAGCTTTTTGGAATTTTCTGAGATAAAAACCGGAAATGTTCCGGAGCTGCCGGAGACACTTCAGATGCGTTTTGCAGATGAAAATCACTAAAACCGGAATTGTTTCGGAACGCGTTGAAAATCATTTTAGTGGGTGCTGGAAATGTTCTTAGCCCACATAAATATTTTCAGTTCGATCAGACGCTGAAAAATGTCGTCGTGAATAGTGAAAATCAGCTTTATGGTTACTTTATGGAAAGCCACCTTTTGGGGCTTTGCTCCAAAAGATCTTGGGGATGACATGGATGGATAGGAGCCATTTTTTGGGCCCCGCATGGGGGTGTGGCCGGCCACATGGGGTATCCCCCTTGGGGACCCTCTTGTTCATTGGTTTCACTCCTAGGTCCTTGTGGAAGGACTTCATTCATGTGCATTTTGGGTTTTTTTGTGAAACTACCCTACCCCCTTGAGATTTCCTATAAATAGAGGTGGAGGGGCAGCCCTCCACACTCATCCCTTGCTCTCATACACATGCCATGCATTCTCTGGCTTCTTCTCTCCCTCCCACGAAAAGAGTTTCGTAGAGCCGTAAGGCTGTCTGGGTTCCGGCAGGAACTAGTTCTGGACGGCGAAGCCCTGCCGGATAGATGACAACATATGTGTGCAACTCTCTAGAGAGATCGTAGTTTCGGTCTTAGTTCGTGAGTGCCTCCCGAAGGGCTGTCCATGTGACCGTCCGAGTTTCGAAGGTCCTCTCGAAGGGCTGTCCGAGTGACCGTTCATGTTTCGAAGGTCCTCCCGAAGGGCTGTCCGTGACACCGTCCGGGGGGCTGTTCGACCGCCTCCCAGAGGGTTGTCTGAGCAGCAGATGAGGGTATACATCCTCACGGTTGGGAGGTTGTAAATTCTAGCTGCGGGCATCTGCACCGCCGATCGTCATCGACTCTACTTCCCGCTGCGCTACGAGTCGGTAACGAAAAAGATCAAACCATGTATGCAGTCTCCATAGTGGTCCTGGGCTCGTGCGTAGGTCGGAAATTTTTTGTTTTCTGCTGCGTTACCCTACAGAATACGGCCTCAGGCGCCCAGCCAAGAGCTACCCGAAACGCAGACTGCTACCTCAATTCGATGAGGAAGCACCGGGGCACACATCTCCCTCGCGTAATGCGGAACGACCACCACGTGGTCGAGACAGGGTGGCCGACCGACCACCCCGCGGCCGGGATAAAGCGGCAACTCAGGCCGAACAGCAGCCTGCCCCACCGCCTCGTAAAAATAGAGACGGAAGAGGTCGGGGTCACAGTTACGACCTCTGACAGATCCTGGACGATAGAGCAGGACATACAAGATCGATCTACGGATCTCGAGGGCGTGCCTCGAGGCACGACGACGGCTACCTATTCGGACGTGATAAACCTAACCATGCCCGGGCTGAATACCGCAGACGGACTCCATCAGAGCTACGCCACGACGCGGCCCGATATAGAGGCGCTGCACACCCTCTTTGCTTCATAGATGAAGTGCTGGATCACGAATTCCCTGAGGGGTTCAAGCCTGTCAACATTGAATCATACGACGGCACAACCGATCCCGCAGTATGGATCGAGGATTTCATTCTCCATATCCATATGGCTCGAGGAGATGACCTCCACGCCATCAAATACCTCCCATTAAAGCTCAAAGGACCAACTCGACACTGGTTAAATAGCCTGCCCAAGAATTCCATCGGCAGCTGGGAGGACTTGGAAGAGGCTTTCTTTGATAACTTCCAAGGAATTTATGTCCGCCCACCAGATACCGATGACTTAAGCCACATAGTTCAAAAACCTGGAGAATCAGCCAGAAAATTCTGGACTTGGTTCCTAACCAAAAAGAACCAGATCGTTGACTCTCCGGACGCCAAGGCCCTAGCAGCCTTCAAACACAGCATCCGCGATGAATGGCTAGCACGCCACCTCGGCCAAGAAAAGCCGAAGTCTATGGCAGACCTTATGGCACTCCTGACCCGCTTTTGTGTGGGTGAGGACAGCTGGCTGGCTCATAGTAAAAACACAGCCAGCAAGGCAGGCCCCACTGAGGCCAAGAACAGCACCGGAAAGCTCTGGCGCAATAGACACAAACGCCGAAGCAATGGCGACAACACCGACGACACTACAGTTCACGCCGGATTCAGTGGCTCCAAGTCCGGCCGGCGAAAGAAGCCCTATAAAAGGAGCAGCAAAGGACCATCCATCTTGGACCGCATACTCGATCGTCCTTGCCAGATACACGGCACCCCAGACAAACCGGCCAGCCATACTAACAGATATTGTCGGGTATTCAAACAAGCTAGCAAGATAAACGGCAGAAACAAGGAAGGGGAATCACAGAGCGAGGACGATGACGAAGAGCCCCGGCAGCCGAACACTGAAGGGCCGAAGAAATTTCCCCCTCAAGTCAAAATGGTGAACATGATATATGCTACGCACATCCCCAAAAGGGAGCATAAGCGAGCACTTAGGGACGTCTACGCGGTAGAGCCAGTCGCCCCAAAATTCAATCCGTGGTCATCATTCCCGATCACCTTCGATCATCGAGATCACCCAACTAGTATCCGCCATGGCGGCTCAGCCGCACTAGTCCTCGACCCAATTATTGATGGGTTTCACCTAACACGAGTCCTGATGGACGGTGGTAGCAGCCTCAACATGCTCTATCAAGAAACAGTGGGGAAGATGGGCATTGACCCCTCACGAATCAAACCAACAAAGACTACCTTTAAAGGAGTCATACCAGGCGTAGAGGCCCGCTTCACGGGCTCAATCACGCTGGAGGTGGTCTTCTGTTCTCCGGACAACTTCCGAAGCGAAGAGTTAATCTTCGATATCGTCCCCTTCCGCAGTGGCTATCACGCGCTGCTCGGACGAACCGCGTTTGCTAGATTCAATGCAGTGCCACACTATGCGTATCTCAAGCTCAAGATGCCCGGTCCATGCGGCGTCATAGTAGTCAATGGCAATACGGAACGCTCCCTCTGAACAGAGGAGCACACCGCCGCCCTAGCAGCAGAAGCACATAGCAGCCTTATCAAGCAGCACCATAGTATGGCTCTCGAGCCCTCAGACATCATTAAAAGGTTCCGGACTACGCTGCAACAGGACAGCGCGACTCGTCAAGAGCTCGACTAGCAATTCGGCCTCCGTCCCAGTCTCAATGAGGTAGTGGCATTCTTACCACACGTACACAATTACGCACTCGAAACCCCATGGGTATTGACGGAGGCATACCCCGTTCACAATCCACAGACTACACGGACAACCCGCCAGCAGAACACACCAAGGAGGTAGGGAGCTCTGGCTTACAAGGGAATCCCCAGGTGGTCTCTACTAAACTATGGCCATTGCTTTTCATACTCGCATGTAGCTCGCCCCTGGTGGCGGCGTGTTAAATAGACTTACTTGCTTATTGCATTACTTGTACAGAGTACGCCTCGACGTACTAGTTACACCACAATGGTGAATACACGGTAGCATCAGCTTATCACTTCATTTTCCCGTTTCCTCACCTCGGTATTAATTACTCATTGCACACGTACACCATGGTACGTATTACTACGCCAGGGGCTTCATTATACCCCGCAGCACGGCAATAAAAGTCCGAACACTTTTACAGTATAGTTCGGCACCCCGAACTTATAGCATTATATGCATCGGCTCCGAATCATGTCTTTGGTCAATAGTTGGGTTGCCCGGCTCCTGTGCTTACTACCTTACGTTCCGCTACATCGGCTAGGGTAGTAAAGGGAGAACTACTGCGATTGTGTCCCGGTTCTTCCGGACGAGCACCTCAGTAGAGAAAGCCGAAAACTGACTGTCATGATGCGGCGAGAGCCGGTCAGCTGTTCGAGAGGTTCCAAATCGTTGGAGATTTTTTCCGCTTCTTGCGAAGAATCGGTTCTTCTAATTAGGCGTGTATAACGCCCCTAATTCGTCCTTCCGAACACTAGGGGCTTCGCCAACTTTATTAATTGTCAAACTCCTATGGCTAAGTGAGGGCGGTAAAGGCCGCATAGTCTGATTGCCTTGTTCGTTGTGCTAAACACCTCCTTTAAGGACCAGAATGTGGAGTAAAGAGTGTTTAGATTTATCCCGAACACCCCCGTACTATCTACGTGGGGGCAGAAGCTGACGACTGGTCAACCCTCAGATTTAATAATCGGCCGCACAGGAGGTAAAATTTCAATCATAAACATTATACTACATAACATCATTGTTCCATATTGCAGAACAAGGTAATACATGTTCTCATGGGAATATAACATCCTTCGAACATTGTTCCGCCACAAGGCGTGACCCCTCCAGAACACCATCAAAATAGTGCTCGGGTCGACGATGCTCCTCGCCCTCCGGCGGTCCCTCGGTCATCAGCTTCTTGGCATTCAGCTTCGCCCAATGCGTCTTGACGCGGGCAAAGGCCATACGCGCACCCTCAATGCAGACCGACCGCTTCATGGCTTCGAGCCGCGGACAGGCACTCACAAGACGCTGCACAAGCCCGAAGTAGCTGCTAGGTATAGGATCGGTAGGCCACAGCCGGACTATCAGGTTCTTCATGGCTAGCTCTGCCAACCAGTGCAGCTCGACCAACTGCTTTAGCTGGTCTCTGAAGGGTACCAGATGTTCAGATCCCAGATGTTGGGACCAGAATAGCTTCTCCGTAGACATCCCTTCCTCAGCTCTGTAATACTCGGCAGCATCCGATACACTGTGCGGCAGATCCGCAAACGCCCCTGGAAAATCCAAATTCAGGATAAGTACAAGGAACGTTAATTCTACATACTTGCTACGCATGGTGACAGACTTAACCGCCGTAATCTTCTTCGCCGCCTGAAGTTCCTGGAGGGCGTTTTGGGCTTCGGCTCGTGCATCTTGCGCGCTCTGGTGGGCCTTGGCCAATTCGGACTCTTGCGCCCTATAATTACGCTCCAAGGACTCAAATCTCTCTATCGCACCCTGGAGCTCTTGCTGTGCCTCGCCAACCCGGGCCTCGTGCTTCTCGCGCGAGACGCGTTCCTTGGCCGCCTTGTCCTCGGCCTAGGCTAGCGCCTTTTTAAGGGCTGCCACCTTGGTCGTGGCCTGTCGGGTGGTAGGTGCGACATATGCCAACGGGTGGCTTATCATTGTGGGAGCCAGTAAGACATCACCGGTGCCTGGAAACGGGATAAGGCGAAGGCATGCACGCCGGCGAATCTTACCCAGGTTCGGGGCTCACCGTGGAGATAACACCCCTAGTCCTGCTCCGCGGGGTCTCAGCATGATCACTAGATCAACACAAGTGGCTACAAGTGGCTCCTTGAGCTGTTTGGCTAGAGGAGGAAGAAGGGCAAGGCTAGCTTTCCTCTTCTATCTATGTGGTGTCTAAAACTCTAAGAGATCAACCCTTTGCATGGGTGCCCCGGGGGGTTTATATAGGCCTACCCCCAGGGGTACAATGGTAATCCGGCTGGACGCGAGTCCTAGCCGTCAGTGTCTGTATTCGCCGGCTTCTCCGCCGACTGGTGGGTCCCGCCGGCTGCCGGCCTCTTGGCCGACAGGCCGGCCCCATCGCCTGGGGGTCTTGTCGGTGGCTGGTTACTGTAGCCTCGCCCCTGATACGAGGGCTTTGTCGAGGTAAGCATGGCTACAGTGCCAGCGCCTGGCGGGCTCTCACTGTAGCCTTACCTCGTCTTGTCTCCTTAATGATGCACATACTTCGAGGGTGAGAGGTAGCCGGCTATTGGGAGCCGGCTACACCCCAGGCCGACTGGGGGAGGCTTGGCCGCCTTCGAGCGTCTCTTTGGCTGAAGGCGCCCGCCGCCTGCAGGCCGTACTGACAGCCTGTCGTGGGTGGCGTCATGGTCAACACGGCAATAGTGCCGCGCCGGACGGGGGATGCCCGACCCGTACGGCGCACTGTGGCCACGCGTGCTCCGGGATTCGGGGGTGGCAGGCTGTACTGTAGCCACACCCCGTCTCGTCACCGTTATGTGGGTGCAGCCCTTGAGGGTGCAGTCTTGGCCGGCTTCTAGGTGTCGGTCCTCTTGTGGCCGGCTTCTTGGAGTCGGCCATCTTGTGGCTCTCTTCGGGAGGGTCTTTAGGGCCGGGTCAACTTCCAGTAGTCGGCCTGTGGGATAGCCGGTCAGGGGAAGGCGACCCTGTGCTTTGGGTGCTTGAAGGCTCGATCGACCCGATAACTTTTAAAGAACCAGGGGGAGTCGGTTAGGCTACCCGTGGTCATTTACTCCGACAGTAGTCCCCGAAGCTGGTCGGGCTTCGAGGCTGAAAGGAGGACGAGAAGCTCAATCAGCTTCCTATCTTGAAGAGCCAGCACCTAGGAGCCGGCTTTGGTCAGGTGCGCCGTCTTGGTGAGGTTTTGAAGTCTGAAGGCGGGAGCCAGCCGGCGCGCATGCCGGGTTGCGGGCCGGCCGCTTGCTGGCCGCGCGCCACGTGGCACCTCCTGGCTGGATGGGCCTGCCAGCCCACGCACGTGACGGGACGCCGCTGCAGGCCGGGGCCCGCCACTTCCATGCCTAGGCCTAGGTGTGGATCTTCTGTGGCCCAAAACGGGCCACTCGCCTTCCAATGGCAGTTTCCGTACGCTATTAGGGCGCAATAATCGCGGGACGTGGGGGAGTGGGCGCAGTTAATCCCACGTCCCCCCACGCCTCGCCTCCTCGGCTTCGCCGCACGAGGCTAAAAATAGGGGGAGGAGGGGGAGCGGCAGACGCTCGCATGCTCACCCTCGCTCCGCCATCTTCTTCTTCTTTCTCTCCGTCGCTGCAGCCCCTCGCCGCCGCGCCGTCCCTCTAGTGTTCGCACTACCCCGTAGCTTCGCCGCCGCGGGGCCATGGTTTCACCGTCGCCGCACCCTTTCTCATCAGCTTCTTGTCATCATGTTGCGCGGTGGAGACTGGGACGGCTCCAATGTCCACGCGGACCACATCGACTTCCTCCGCAATACGCGATGGTTGCCCGGCGAGGACCATGTGCGGGTCCGTCTTGCACCGAAGAAGGAGATCTCGCCGGCGCCGGAGGAAGGCGAGCGGGTAATCTTCCGCTCGCACTTCCTGCGCGGCCTTGGCCTGCCTGCGAGCGCTTTCTTCTGCTCCTTCCTCGAGTTCTACCAGCTCCAGCCGCACCACCTCACTCCAAACACGGTGGTGCTGCTGTCTGCCTTCGCCACTTTGTGCGAGGGCTTCCTTGGCGTCCTTACCACCCTCAAGCTCTGGGGGAATTCTTCCACTCCAAGCTCGGCACCGCCATGCAGGGCGTGCCGGCTCAGAGCGGCGCCTTCATCGCGGTGCGGAGGCCGGTAGCCGACAACCCTTTTCCTGCCATCACGCTGATCCAGTCGGTGAAGCTCTGGCAGAAATCCTACTTCTATGTGAAGAACGTAGCCCCGCAAGGCGACTTCGTCAACTTGCCGGCTTATGTAGCCGGCCCGCCGGCTGGGAGGCGGCCCCAGTGGTCCTATCGGGCCAGAACGCTATCGCCTGCTGGAGCCACCGCCGTCGCGCGACTCCGGGTAATGGTCCAGTCGGAGGGCCTGACCGGGTCCGACCTGCTGGCCGCCTTCGTGGTGCGCCGGGTGCTCCCGCTCCAAGGCCGCCCTCATATGATCTGTGAAATGAGCGGCCAACTCGATCTGAGTTGGATGTGCACCAAGGAGATGCCTCACGCCGAGGTAGCTCTCATGGTGAACTACCCCGCGAACTGCAAGCTCACCGACGAGTGGCAGTTTGGCAAGGAGCCGTACTCCCGTGCCCATCCCCCGCCTATGGTAAGCTTTCTTTATCTTCTCTTCTTTACTTTTGTCACCAAGTTTCTCTTGGCCGACTCTGACCAGTCAGTTTGTCTTGGCAGAGCCCCCTCCTTCGACCGGCGGCCGGGGCAACGGGGGCGGAGCGCCAATTTCTCCCAGACTGGGTAACGCACGACTTGGACGGCCCCAACTTGGGGGAGGCCGCTCTGGACAACAACACCGTGGTGGGAGGCGGCGAGGCAGGCAGCTCCGGGCTTGGAGCCAGCTTCGATGACTGGCCGGATGATGACGAGGCGGAAGTCGTCCCGCGCCGCCAGCAGGCGTCCGATCATGAGGCGGCGTGCAGAAGCGCCGGGCCGCGCCGGGCTTATTCGGCAGTCGGCCGAAGAAGCCTAAGAGCATGGCGGCGGCGACCAAGCGGGACGAGGCAGCCGCGAAGGCTGCCCGCTTCCGCAAGGTGGTGAAGCAGCCAAAAATGGTTTCGGCGTAAGTGTCAATCTTCTCGCGTATTCCTTCTTCTTTTTCGTTGATATCTTCTGAATCCTTGTCTTGACTTATCAAAGAGGGCTCCACTCTCTCTTGAGCGGACCGCTGCCGCCTCCGTGGTTGGATCCGCAAGCACCCGCCGCATGGACCCCTGTGCCGAGCTTCAAGCGGCAACAGAGCGGAATGCGCGGGAGGCGCGGGAGGAGCAAGAGGCGGAGGAGCGGAGGGCGGCCGCTGCCAAGGCGGCACAGGATCTGGCGGAGGAGTCGGCGGCGGCACAAGCCGACGCGGCGGCCAAGACCCAAGCAGAGGCTGCAGCGACAGAGAGGGCGGCAGAGGCCCTGCTTGTCGCCCCCCTGCGCGCCGTGGCGCCCAAGATCCCGGAACCCCCGCCGGAGGAAGCCGGTGGCGACCTGCCGGGGATGGAGAGGGAGGAGGACGACGTCGTCGTCCGGGAGAGGGAGGCGGCACCGCCATCGCCGATTGGGGCGGACCAAGGCAGCCGACCTAACGCGCCGCCCGTGCAACCGGCTGGAGGCGAGCCGGCTGCGAGGACAGACCTGGTGGTCCGGTCGCCATTGCACCGGCGCGCGGGGAAGGCGACTTCGGCGTCGGACCCGCAGAAGGCCGCGGGCTCTAGCTCGTCGGCCCAGGATCTGGAGACGGCCAGCGCCAGCTCGGGGTGGACGCCGGGTGGTGGGACGGCCGTGGTGAACGTGGCGGCGCAAGAAGTCCGGAACCGGCTTCAGTCCCAGGCCGCCGTGCTGAGGCAGTACAATCAAGAGTTCCTCACGACCCGGACGGCCATTCGGGTGAATCTTCCCACTTTTTTGTTTCTTGTTCTTGATTTCTTCTATGGGGGCGCGTCAGTGCACACACTGGGTGTAGTCCTCGAGTTCCGAGTCAGCTGCTGAGCAGGCGGCTTGGAACTTCTTAGTAGACTTCGATTGCTATCTTGTTCTTATTCGCTCTTCTGTCCTACTTGCAGGACTACCACAACCTCCGCGCGGCTGCCTTCAACTCCCAGGCTCGGGAGCTGACCCAGAAGACCGTTGATCTAACTGAGAGCCGGAGTAAGTGCTTCATCTTTTATCTCACATGGGGGCGCGTCAGCGCACCCACTGGGTGTAGTCCCCGAGATTCAGGCCGACTGCTGAGCAGTCGGGCTGGATCTTTCCTGGCGACTTCTTTCTTATTCCTTCTTTCTTCTTCTTCACCATATCTGCAGAGGCCAATGCCAACCTGAGGGAGCAGTTGGGTGGGGCCCAGACCGCCCTTCGCGCCAAAGAAGCCGAGTTCGACGCCTTGGCTCAGGAGTGTGACCGCTTGGTCAAGAAGCTGGCCGACCAGGAGGAGAGCCATAAGGCGGCCCTAAAGGCGGTGCAAGACAGCGAGGCCGCCCTCCAAGCCGAATACGATACCGAGGCGGCGAGCTGGGCTGAGGCAAGGCAATCGCTGATCAACGGCTATGGCCAGATCGAAGACTTGGTTGACGGTAGGTCGCCTTCTTCTTCGTTCCTTTGCTTGCCGCTTGCCATTTGGTCCATTCTCTGACTTTGTGTTTTTTCTCTTCCTTTCTTACTTGTGCAGATTACTTCCCTGGTTACACCGTTGCCGCCAACCAAGTCATCAAGGCCCACCACGAGGCGCAAAGGCAGGCTGGAACTGAGATCGGGCCGGATGCTCGCCGGTCGCTTGAGGAGCAGCTTCTGGCGATCCAAGCCCGCCTCCAGCCGGCTCACCGCATGCTCCGCCGTCTTCAGCGCGTTGGGGCGCAAGTGCTGGCCGCCCTCTGGCCCGGCGAGATGGTTCCTCGTACCCCCAGTCGGACTGCCGACTGGCTGGAGGTAGCGGTTGGCCGCTTCGAGGCCTGGAAAGCCTCTGCAGCTCGGTCAGGCGCCAGGCGGGCGCTGGAGTTCGTCAAAGCTTGGTATCCCGAGCTGAGTTTGGACCAGCTGGCCACCTGGCGGTAGGAGGCCGACGAGGAGCTGGAGGCGGTGCGGCCGGCTATCATCCGGCGCGCCTCGGCGATCGCCGACTACACTGACACTAGTGTCTTTGCCCCTAAGGTGGATGATGACGGTGTTGCTCAGTCGGAGGAGTGGTTTGGGCTGAACCCGGCGGATGGTGAGGACTCGGCGGAGGAGATCGACTCCAGTGACGAGGGCGAAGAGGAGGAGGGAGAGGATGGTGAAGACGCCGTGCCAGACGGTGGAGCAACCGGCCAGCCTCAGCTTGATCGTGCCTCCAGCAACGAGGCGCGTGCGAGCGCGCCGCCTGCAGCCGGTGATGATCAAGCCGAGACTCGTCAGCCGGCCACTCCTCCAGCCAGCACTGCCGTCTCCACCGACCTGCCCGGCTCGCCTGTTGCGCCTTTAGCCTGATCCGCCGTCTTTGCTTTCCTGTTTGTTACTCTTTGAACAATATTTTGTTAGGTTTGCGCAGTTCCACCCACTGGGGGTGTATTCAAACTATGTTGAATGCCTACCTTTCGAAGGCCTTTTGTGTAAATATAATCATGCATGTGCTTGGCTTCCGATTGTATTTGCTTTTCATCCTTTTGGCTGTTTCCTTTGCCGCCCTCCCTTGGTCGCCGCTTTCCCAGCCGGACAGCTGCTCTGCAGTCTGTGGCTGGGGAAGGGCTTGGCTGTCTGGGAGGGCAAGTACTCTAGCTTTCTTGGATTGTAGCAAGGTGAATGGGAAGCCGGCCAACCGGCTGTTCTGACAGCCGGTAGGCGGGGTGGGAGGCCGGCTTGTGTTATATTAGTTCGTTAGTCCTTAGCCATTTTTCGTGTGGGCATCCTTTCCTGCCTTTGACTCTTGTTAGTCGGACAGTCGATTCTTCGAGTTGCGACTTTCAACAAGATAGGGCTTGGGTGCCGGCACACTACTTGTCTGACTGCAGGTAGAACTTTAATATAACTCAAGGCGGCTAGTCCCCGGGCCGATTTGATCGAACCCGGTGCCAGACAGAAAAACAAATGTAATAATACATTCATAGGTATGACACTCCTCATACATAGATAAAAGATGGCAGTCCCCGAGTGCTCCTCGGGGGGCCCGTTGTCTTGTACTTAACAAAAGGTAGCGTGGTACATACTGCTTTTAACTGTAAAATCTTCGGAGGAGATTGGCGTTCCATGGTCGTTCCGACTCCTTGCCGGAATCATCTCTCTTGCGTGCCTTCGGCTTCTGTGCGTCGATCAGGTAGTAGGAGTCGATGCCTAGGGCCTTGCTGATGACGAAGGGGCCTTCCCAAGGGGCCGAAGGCTTGTGCTGGCCGGCTGTTCGCTGGATCAGCCGGAGCACAAGATCACCTTCTTGGAAGGATCTTGGCTTGACCTTCCGGTTGTGGTAACGGCGCAAACCCTGCTTGTAGATGGCGGACCGGCTGAGTGCTAACAGCCGGCCCTCTTCCACCAGGTCAACACCGTTTTCTCGCGCTTCCTTGGCCTCCGCCTCCGTGTACATGGTGACCCGAGGTGAGTCGAACTCAATGTCAGTTGGGATGATAGCCTCGGCACCATATACAAGGAAGAAAGGGGTGAAACCGGTTGACTTGTTCGGGGTAGTACGCAGACTCCAGAGGACGGCCGGCAGCTCGTCGAGCCAGCAGCCGGCCGAACGCTCCAGTGGTACGACCAGTCGGGGCTTGATGCCGGAGAGGATGAGGCCGTTTGCTCGTTTGACTTGGCCGTTTGACCGTGGGTGGGCAACGGATGCTAAGTCCAGTCGGATGCCCTGTGTCGCACAGAAACGTGCCAGTGCTCCTTTGGCAAAATTCGTGGCATTGTCGGTGATGATGCTGTGTGGTATGCCATACCGGGTGGTGATATCTGCGATGAATGTCACAGCAGTCGGCCCGTTCAGCTTCTTGATTGGCTTCGCTTCAATCCACTTGGTGAATTTGTCCACAACGACAAGCAGATGTGTCATGCCGCCGCGCGCCGTCTTGAATGGGCCCACCATGTCCAATCCCCAGATGGCAAAGGGCCAGGTGAGGGGGATGGTCTTGAGTGCAGAAGCCGGCAGGTGTTGCTTGGAGCTGAAGACTTGGCACCCTTTGCAGCATTTGACTAATTCCTTGGCGTCTTCCAAAGCAGTCGGCCAGAAGAACCCATGGCGGAAAGCTTTGGCGACAAGTGATCTTGAGGCCGCGTGGTGGCCGCATTCGCCTTGGTGGATGTCCTTGAGGATTGCTATGCCCTTCTCTGGCTCGACGCAGCGCTGGAAGACTCCAGTGACACTGGGCTTAACGAGTTCTCTGTTTATTATTGTGTATGCTCCGGCTCGGCGTTGAACTTGTCTTGCCAAGAGCTCGTCAGTCGGCAGCTCTCTGTTTACCAGGAAGTTGAGGATGGGTTGGGCCCATGATGGAGCTGTGACTTCTTCTATTGCCAATACGGCTACTGCGACCAGGGTGGGTGGGTCGGGTGGTGAAGAGTTGGAGTCGGCCACCGCCTGTTGTGTCGTTGTAGTCCCTGGGCTGACTGCTGCAGTCCCCGGGCCGGGTTCTGAAGTCCCCGCGCTGGGTGCGACTACGGCAGTCCCCGGGCCGCCTGTCGAAGTCCCCAAGCCGCCTGCTGGGTTCCCCAAGTCGGATCCGACTGCCTCAGGGGCAGGTGGTACGAGATGGAGTCTGATTCTGGAGACGGCTTGACAGACGGTTTGAGGAGGCGTTGGAGAGAGACGCCAGTTGGTATAGCTTGTTGGGTGGAGCCGATTCGTGCCAGGGCATCTGCTTGCTTGTTGTCGGCCCGTGGCACATGGAGGAACTCGCATCCTTCAAAGTATCCGCAGATTTGCTGAACGAGGAATCGGTAGCTCGCCATGTTTGCGTCCTTGGCGTCCCAGTCGCCTGATGATTGTTGGACTACCAAATCCGAGTCGCCATAGCACAGGATACGGGGGATGCCGAGCTCTTTGGCTAGCCGGAGCCCGTGTATGAGCGCCTCGTACTCGGCCACATTGTTGGAGGCGGCAAAATGAATTTGCAATGTGTATCTGAGTTTGTCGCCCCTGGGAGAGGTGAGGACGATGCCGGCTCCCAAGCCGGTGCGCATCTTGGATCCATCGAAGTGCATCCGCCAATGAGTGGAGTCAGGAGCCGGCGGTAGGTACTGGGTCTCGGCCCAGTCGACAAGGAAGTCGGCCAATGCTTGGGACTTGATGGCGGTGCGAGGCTGGTAGAAGATCGTGTAAGGAGCCAGCGCAATGGCCGACTTAGCCACCCGGCCGGATGCATCCCGGCTGCCTATGATCTCAGCGAGCGGGGCAGTACATATGACCGTGATGGGATGCTCTAGAAAGTAGGGCTTCAGATTCTTGGCGGCGAAGTATACTCCATAGCACATCTTCTGGTAGTGCGGGTAATTTTTCTTCGAGGTGGACAGTACTTCGCTCAAATAATACACCGGCCTCTGGACTAACTGAGCCCGGCCTTCTTCTGGGCGTTGGACCACAATAACTGCACTGACCACTCGGCTAGTCGCGGCAATGTAAAGGAGCATGGGCTCTTTCCCAGTCGGCGCCGCCAAGACAGGCGGCGTGGTCAGCATCTTCTTCAACTCGTGAAAAGCTTGGTCTGCTTGGTCGTTCCACTCGAAGTGGGTGTACTTTTTCATGAGTCGGTACACGGGGAGAGCCTTCTCTCCTAGCCGGCTAATGAAGCGGTTCAGGGAGGCCAGGCACCTGGTAAACTTTTGGACATCTCGCAGCTTGGTAGGAATCTCCATTCTCTCTATGGCCTTGATCTTCACTGGGTTGCACTCGATGCCGCGTTCGGAGACCAAGAAGCCTAGAAGCTGGCCGGCTGGTACTCCGAACACGCATTACTCAGGGTTGAGCTTGATCTGAAACCGGCGCAAGTTGGCAAATGTTTCTCTGAGGTCTTCCAGCAGGGTGCCGCGCTTCTCCGTCTTCACCACAATATCGTCTACATAGACGTGGGCATTTCTGCCGAGTTGCTTGAGGAGGCATTTCCACATGCAATGCTGAAAAGTGGCACCGACATTTCTCAAGCCGAATGTCATAGTCAGGTAGCAAAAAGCTCCGAATGGTGTGATGAAGGCGGTCTTCAGGCGGTCGGCTGGATCCAACTTGATCTGATGGTAGCCTGAGTAAGCATCCAAGAAACTCAACAACTCGCATCCGGCTGTGGAGTCTATCACTTGATTGATTCGAGCTAGGGCAAACGGATCTTTAGGGCAGGCTTTGTTGAGGCCGGTGTAATCTATACACATGCACCATTTATTGTTCTTCTTCAACACCAGGACCGGGTTGGCAAGCCATTCTGGAAAAAACACCTCCATAATGAAGCCGGCTGCCAGAAGCCGGGCTATCTCTTCTCCTACAATCCTTCTCTTTTCCTCCGAAAGTCAGCAGAGGGGTTGCTTGACTGGTTTTGCGTCTGCTCGGACATGTAGCTTGTGCTCGGCGAAATCCTTCGGAACAGCCGGCATGTCCTTTGGGGACCATGTAAAGATGTCCCGATTCTCATGGAGGAAATCGACGAGCTCGCCTTCTTTTCTTCAGCGATCACGAGGGACTCGGCCAGCCGGCTGCTGGCTGCAGCACACTCGGAGGATTTCTTGTAGTCTCTGGCTATGGTGATGATCCCCTTTGAACTCGACATCTTCATCTTGAGGTAGGCGTAGTGGGGCACAGCCATGAACTTGGCCAGGGCAGGTCGGCCAAGCAGCGCGTGGTAAGGGCTCTCTAGATCCACCACTTCAAACCAGATTGCTTCTCGGCGGAAGTGATCCTTGTCTCCGAAGAGAACATCCATCTTGATTTTGCCGATTGGTGAGCAGGACAGGACGGGTACGATGCCATGGAACACAGTCCGGCTTGGCATGAGTTGCTTTGTCTTGATGTTCAGCTTCTCCATGGTGTCGCGATACAGTATGTTGATGCTGCTCCCACCGTCAATCAGTACACGGGAGAAACGGGCAGCTCGCCTTTCTATCGCGAGGGTGGCGTCCAACACCAATGCATAGGAGTCGGGAGACGGCATCACCTCTGGGTGATCGGCCCGGCTCCAGCTGATAGGCTTCTCAGACCAATGCATAAACTCTGGGTTGCTAGAGGCCAACGCGTTGACTTCTTGGGTTGTCGGCGCCGACTGCGCTTGTCTTCAGTTTGGCTTGTAAAGATAACGTAGGCGGCGTGCTCGTTTGGGAACTCGTCTTGAATGGCTCCGACTGCTGGTCGAACAGCCGGCTGCTGAGGGGTTGGAGGCGGCGGGCCAGCAGGTGGGGGCGGCACCAGCCCTTCGCCTTTGGAGATCCGCGTGAGCCAATGACACTTCCGAGTCATGTGGTTGGACAGCTTCGCGCTGCTGTGGAACTTGCAGGGGGCATCAAGGGTTTGCTCGTAGGAGAAAGCCGGCTGCCAAGCCAGCCTTCCGCCCTTCTGCTTCTTGGGCACGGGCCACTCTTCAGGTTGTTCGTCTTCGACTGTGGCTACTTGCCGACTGGTGGAAGGCGGCATAGGGGCCTTGCGCTTGTTGTCGTTCTGGTAAGGGCGTCGATTGGAGTCACCAGCCGGCGTCTTGGGAGCCGGAGCGAGCACCTTTCCAGAGGCATCCATTCGAAACCCGGTCTTCAGTGAAGAGTCGGCCGTGGTGTACTTGTCTGCTATGATCAGCAGCTCGTCGAGGGTAGTCGGCTCGTCGCAGAGGAGCCGGTGCTTGAGGAGGGTGCCCTCTCGGCACCCGGCGGTGAAGTACTCTATGGCTTGAACCTCGTGCACCCCTTCCCAGGAGTTGCGGAGCTCGGCCCAACGCGTGAGGTAGTCGTGAGTTGATTCGCTGGGCCCTTGGACGCACAAGGAGGGCTGGCGGGGCTTGGGAGGCCGCTTGTATGTGCTGGTGAAGTTGCGGATGAAGACTTCCATGAAGTCTAGCCAGCTGTTGATGCTGTAGTTCTTGAGGCTGTTCAACCAAGTGCGTGCTGTGCCTTGAAGCATGAGCGGGACGTACTTCACGGCAACACGCCTGTTGCCGTTCGCTATGCGGACTGCGGTGGAGTAATCGATCAACCAGTCTTCCGGCTTCACGGAGCCGTTGTATTTTGGCGTGTCTCTTGGGAGCGAGAACCCTTTGGGGAAGGGCTCATCGCGGATGCGGGAGCCAAAGAAAGGCGGGCCGACATCATCTTCTTCGCGGTGGCCCAGTCGGCCGCCGAGAGTCGCATGCGTAACAGGCGGCGGGGTGGGATATCTCTCCCCACGAGGCGGGGGAGGAGGTGGATCGCCTCGTCGTTCCACAGCTCGGGGGCGGCCTTCTGCGTCGCGCTCGATGGTGAGCCGAGTCCGACTGCGGCTAGCAGCCGGCTCCTTGTCTTTTCTCGCGCGGGCGCCGTCTGTAGTTGGTGTCCGGGATGTCGCGCCGTGCTCTCGGCATGGGAGAGGATTTTCAGCGCGGGCGCTGGCTTCATGCTGCTCTGCGGCCGCGTCGATCAGCTGCTGGATGCGTCTAGTCATGTAGGGGAGCTCGTCGGCCCCCAGCCCGTTCAGCTCGTCTACGGCCGCCTGAGCGGCATGCAGGTTCTCGAGTGGCGTGGCGTAGACTGGGTGGTCTGCTCCCAGCATGCTGGCGATGGCCGCGCCGCGCTTCTTGATGATGCCGGCTCGGCTCGGCCCGCCAGGAGGCGGCGTACCAAAGGTGGCGCGGTCGAGTTCGCGCTGGTGAGCCTCAGTGAGGCGTCTCGTGGATGCTATCTTCTGGCCCTCCGCGACGAGGGCGAGGCGGCGTGCCTCCAGTGTCTCGGCGTCGGCGTCGGCCGGGATGGGACGGACAAGTCGTGCAGCGCCGCTTGTAGGGCGTCGTGGGCGTTCTCGCCTGAGACGGCGCCGTGGCTGATGACCAGCACCTCGGTGACAGCGCTGCTGCCACTGTTGGCTCGAGGAAGAGGGTCGTCGATGATCACCACGTTGGTGGGGAAGGCGTCAAGCGATGCCGTGTCGGAGTCGACAAGCATCGGGTCGGTGGAGCCGACCGACTCCAAGTCCACAGCAAGCTCGCTGGAGACGTGAAGCTGGTCGAGGAGGCTGACCAGGCGGCTCTCGGGGCAGTCTGTGCCCGCGTCGGACGCAGGCTCGTCGGAGATGCGAGCCTCGCCAAGAAGATCGGTGAGGCAGCTCGCCGCGCTGGCGTCGTCGACGCCTTGCAGCGCGTCGGGGCAAGCGCCATCGGGTGTGCCGGGCTGGCTATGCTCGCTGGGGAGGAAAAGGGTTCCCGTCCAGAACAGGTCTCCGGACGACGGTGCACCTAGCCCCACGGTGGGCGCCAAATGTCGAGTGGTAGGTGCGACATATGCCAACGGGTGGCTTATCATTGTGGGAGCCAGTAAGACATCGCCGGTGCCTGGAAACAGGATAAGGCGAAGACATGCATGCCGGCGAATCTTACCAAGGTTCGGGGCTCTCCGTGGAGATAACACCCCTAGTCCTGCTTGGCGGGGTCTCCGCATGATCACTAGATCAACACAAGTGGCTACAAGTGGCTCCTTGAGCTGTTTGGCTAGAGGAGGAAGAAGGCAAGACTAGCTCTCCTCTTCTCTCTTTGTGGTGTGTAAAACTCTAAGAGATCAACCCTTTGCATGGGTGCCCCGGGGGGTTTATATAGGCCTACCCCCCAGGGGTACAATGGTAATCTGGCTAGACGCGTGTCCTAGCCGTCAGTGTCTGTATTCGCCGGCTTCTCTGCCGACCGCTGGGGCCCGCCGACTGGTGGGTCCCGCCGGCTGCCGGCCTCTTGGCCGATAGGCCGGCCCCACCGCCTGGGGGTCTTGTCGGTGACTGGTTACTGTAGCCTCGCCCCTGATGACGAGGGCTTTGTCGAGGTAAGCATGGCTACAGTGTCGCCGCCTGGCGGGCTCTCACTGTAGCCTTACCTCGTCTTGTCTCCTTAATGATGCACATACTTCGAGGGTGAGAGGTAGCCGGCTATTGGGAGCCGGCTACACCCCAGGCCGACTGGCGGAGGCTTGGCCGCCTTCGAGCGTCTCTCTGGCTGAAGGGGCCCGTCGCCCGCGGGCCGTACTGACAGCATGTCGTGGGTGGCGTCATGGTCAACACGGCAACAGTGCCGCATCGGACGGGGGATGCCCGACCCGTACGGCGCACTGTGGCCACGCGTGCTCCGGGATTCGGGGGTGGCAGGCTGTACTGTAGCCACGCCCCGTCTCGTCACCGTTATGTGGGTGCAGCCTTTGAGGGTGCAGTCTTGGCCGGCTTCTGGGAGTCGGTCCTCTTGTGGTCGGCTTCTTGGAGGCGGCCATCTTGTGGCTCTCTTCGGGAGGGTCTTTAGGGCCGGGTCGACTTCCAGTAGTCGGCCTGTGGGATAGCCGACCAGGGGAAGGTGGCCCTGTGCTTTGGGTGCTTGAAGGCTCGATCGGCCCGATAATTTTTAAAGAACCAGGGGGAGTCGGTTAGGCTACCCGTGGTCATTTACTCTGACATGGCCCCTAATAAAGTTTATGATACTTTCGTCCGGACGGATTATTCATTTTTTCAAAATGTACCCACAGGCTACTGCATACCTTGGTTATCTTCCAGCTGCTTCTTCACGAGGCCGAGTTCCTCCTCGGCCCGCTCCAGTTTCTGCTTCAGTCCGGAGACCTCCGCAACATGAGCAGTGGTAGCCTGAAGCGATACCTGCTTATTCACATAGACAACTCATGTTAGACTCCTGCGATATTTATTCTTGATCCTCTGTCCGGCTTTTCTTCCTGACCACCAAACAGAGCATCAGGGGCTACTGTCTATACTGTGATATTTTTCCCTACAATCACATTACTTACCTCAAAGCCCGATAGAAGGCTAGTGCAAGCTTCGGTCAGTCTGCTTTTGACGAACTGAACCTTCTCTATCACCGTGTCCATAAGGACATGGTGTTCATCTACAATAGAGGCGCCTCGTAGCGTCTGCAGCAGATTATCCGGCGCCTCTGGTTGGACAGAGGTCACCGGTGGAACAGTCACATTCCCTCCTTGTCGGGTGGTAGGTGCGACATATGCCAACTTGTGGCTTATCATTGTGGGAGCCAGTAACACATCGCCGGTGCCTGGAAACGGGATAAGGCGAAGACATGCACGCCGGCGGATCTTACCCAGGTTCGGGGCTCTCCGTGGATATAACACCCCTGGTCCTGCTCTGCGGGGTCTCCGCATGATCACTAGATCAATATAAGTAGCTACAAGTGCTCCTTGAGCTGTTTGGCTAGGGGAAGAAGAAGGGCAAGGCTAGCTCTCCTTTTCTCTCTATGTGGTGTGTGAAACTATATGAGATCAACCCTTTGCATGGGTGTCCCGGGGGGTTTATATAGGCCTACCCCCCAGGGGTACAATGGTAATCTGGCTGGGCGCGGGTCCCAGCCGTCAGTGTCTGTGCTCGCCGGCTTCTCCGCCGGCCATTGGGGCTCGCCGACTGGTGGGTCCCGCTGGCTACCGGCCTCTTGGCCGACAGGCCGGCCCTACCGCTTGGGGGCCTTGTCGGCGGCTGGTTACTGTTGCTTTGCCCCTGATGACGAGGGCTTTGTCGAGGTAAGCGTGGCTATAGTGCCGCCGCCTCGCGGGCTCTCACTATAGCCTCACCTCGTCTTGTCGCCTTAATGAGGCACATGTTTCGAGGGAGGGAGGTAGCTGGCTATTGGGAGCCAGCTACGCCCCCGGCCGACTATGGGAGGCCGGGCCGCCTTCGAGCGTCTCTCTGGCTAAAGGGGCCCGCCGCCCGCGGGCCGTACTGGCGCCTGTCGTGGGTGACATCGAGGTCAACATGGCTACAGTGCCGCTCCGGACGGGAGATGGCTGACCCGTACGGCACCCTGTGGCCATGCCTGTTCCGGGATTCGGGGGTAGTAGGCTGTACTGCGGGCATGCCCCGTCTTATCACCGTTATGTGGATGCAGTCTTGGTGGGTGCAGTCTTGGCCGGCTTCTGGGAGTCGGTCCTCTTGGGGCCGGCTTCCTGGAGTCGGCCATCTCGTAGCTTTCTTCGGGATGCTTGAAGGCTCGAATGGCCTGATAATTTTTTGAAGAGCCAGGGGGAGTCGGTTAGGCTACCCGTGGCCATTTACTCCAACAGTAGTCCCCGAAGCTGGTTGGGCTTCGAGGCTGAGAGGAGGTCGAGAAGCTCGGTCAGCTTCTTATCTTGACGAGCCAGCAGCTGGGAGCCGGCTTCGGTTGGGCGCGCCGTCTTGGCAAAATTTCTAAGTCGGAAGGCGGGAGTCAGTTGGTGCGCGCACCGGGCTGCGGGCCGGCCGCTCGCAGCCCGCGAACCACGTGGCATCCTCCGGCTGAAAAAAGCCTGCCAACCCACGCGCGCGACAGGACGTAGCCGTAGGCCGGGGGCCCACCACTCCTACGCCTAGGCCCAGGCGTGGATTCTCTGTGGCCCAAAGTTGTCCGGACGCCTTCCGGCGGCGGTTTCCGCATGCCGTTAGGGTGGAATAATCGCGGGACGTGGGGGAGTGGGCGCAGTTAATCCCATGTTCCCCCCCACGCCTCGCCTCCTCGGCTTCGCCGCACGAGGCTATAAGTAGGGGGAGAAGGGAAGCGGCAGACGCTCGCACGCTCCTCTTCTCTTCGCCATCTTCTTCCTCCTGCTTTCCATCGTAGCAGCGCCTCGCCGCCGCGCCGTCCCACCAATCTTCACTCCACCCCGCAGCTTTGCCGCCGCAGGGCCGTGCTTTCTCCACCGCCGCACCCTTCCTCGTTAGCTTCTCGCCACCATGCTGTACAGCGGGGACTGGGACGGCTCCAACGTCCATATGGACCACATCAACTTTCTCCGCAAGACGCGGCGGTTGCCCGGCAAGGACCAGGTGCGGGTCCGTCTCACGCCGGAGAAGGAGATCACACCGGCGCCGGAGGAAGGTGAGCGGGTAGTCTTCCGCTCGCACTTCCTGCGCGGCCTCGGCCTGCCAGCGAGCGCCTTCTTCCGCTCCTTTCTCGAGTTCTATCAACTCCAGCCGCACCACCTCACCACAAACACGGTGGTGCTGCTGTCCGCTTCGTCACTCTGTGCGAGGGCTTTCTTGGCGTTCTCCCCACCTTCGAGCTCTGGGGGGAATTCTTCCAAACCAAGCTCAGCACCCGCATGCAGGGCGTGCCGGCTCAGAGCGGCGCCTTCATCGCGATGCGGAGGCCGGTAGCTGACAACCCCTTCCCCGTCATCACGCTGATCTAGTCGGTGAAGCGCTGGCAAAATTCATACTTCTACGTGAGGAACGTCGCACCGCAAGGCGACTATGTCAACTTGCCGGCTTACGTAGCCGGCCCGCCGGCTGGGAGGCGGCCCCAGTGGTCCTATCGGGCCGTGACGCTGTCGTCGGCAGGAGCCGCGGCTGTTGCCCGACTCCGGGTAATGATCCAGTCGGAGGGCCTGACTGGGTCCGACTTGCTGGCCGCCTTCATCGCACGCCGGGTGCTTCCGCTTCAAAGCCGCCCTCATCTGATCTGTCAGATGAGCGGCCAACTCGATCCGAGCCGGATGTGCACCAAGGACATGCCTCACGACGAGGTGCCTCATATGGTGAATTATCTTGCGAACTGCAAGCTCTCCGCAGAGTGGCGGTTTGGCAAGGAGCCGTACTCCCGTGCTCATCCCCCGCCTACGGTATGCTTTGTTTATCCTTTCTTCTCTTAGTTTTGTCGCCAAGTTTTTCTTGGCCGACTCTAACCAGTCGGCACGTCTTGGCAGAGCCCTCTCCTTCGACCTGCGGCCGGGTCGGGGGCGGATCGCCGATTTCTCCCCGACCGGGCGGAGCATGACTTGGAGGACCACGACTTGGGGGCGGCCGCCATGGACGACAACACCGAGGCGGGAGGCGGCGAAGCAGGCGGCTCCTGGCTTGGAGCCAGCTTCGACGAATGGCCTGATGACGACGAAACGGAAATCGTCCCACGCCGCCAGCCGGCGTCCGGCCATGGCGCGGGTTCCTCTGCCGCGCCGCCTGCTCGGGGCGGCGGGCAGAAGCGCCGAGCCGCGTCGGGCTTGTTTGGCAGTCGGCTGAAGAAGCCCAAGGGCGGGGCGGCGGCGACCAGGCGGGATGAGGCGGCTGCGAAGGCGGCCCGCTTCCGCAAGGTGGTGAAGCAGCCGCAGACGGTGTCGGCGTAAGTGTAGATTCTTTTGCATACTCTTTCTTCTCTTCTTGTCGATTTCTGAGTCTTTGTTTTTTCTCAAAAATCAGGGCTCCGCTTTCTCTTGAGCGGGTTGCTGCCGCCTCCGTGGTTGGATCGCCGGGAGGATCCGGGAGCACCCGCCGCATGGACCCCCGCGCCGAGCTTCAGGCGGCGACGGAGCGAAATGCGCGGGAGGCGCGGGAGGCGGAGGAGCTGAGGACGGCTGCCGCCAAGGCGGCATAGGAGGAGGAGTCGGCGAAGGCGCGTGCCGACGCGGTGGCCAAGGCCTAGGCGGAGGCTGCAGCCGCAGCGACAGCGGAGGGGGCCTTGCTCGTCACCCCCTTCGTATCGCGGCGCCCGAGATCCCGGAGCCCCAGCCGGAGGGAGCCAGCGGCGACCTGCCGGGGTTGGAGAGGGAGGACGACGTCGTCGTCCCGGAGAGGGAGGCGGCACCGTCCTCGCCGACTGGGGCGGCCCAAGGCAGCCGGCCTCATGTGCCGCCTGCACAATCGGCTGGGGGCGAGCCGGCCGCGAGGATGGACCTGGTGGTCTAGTCACCATCGCGCCAGCGCGCGGGGAAGGCCACTTCGGCTCCGGACCCGTAGAAGGCCGCGGGCTCTAGCTCGTTGGCCCAGGACGTGGAGGGGGCTAGTGCCAGCTCGGGGTGGACACCGGGTGGAGGGACGGCCGTGGTGAATGTGGCGGCGCAAGAAGTCCAGAACCGGCTTCAGTCCCAGGCCACGGCGTTGAGGCAAGATAATGACGAGTTCCTCGCGACGCGGGCGGCCATTCGGGTAAGTCTTCCCCTTTTTGCTTCTTGATCTTGGTTTCTTCCGTGGGGGCGCGTCAGCGCACCCACTGGGTGTAGTCCCCGAGTTCCGAGTCGGCTGCTGAGCAGGCGGCTTGGAACTTCTTTGTGGGCTTTGTTTGCTATCTTGTTCTCATTCGCTTCTCTGCCTGACTTGCAGGACTACCACAACCTCCGTGCGGCTGCCTTCAACTCCCAGGCTCGGGAGCTGACCCAGAAGAATGTTGATCTATCTGAGAGCCAGGGTAAGTGCTTCATCTTTTATCTCACGTGAGGGCGCGTCAGTGCACCCACTGGGTGTAGTCCCCGAGATTCGGGCCGACTGCCGAGCAGTCGGGTCGGGTCTTTCTTGACGACTTCTTTTCTTATTGCTTTTTTCTTCTCTGCCATCTCTGCAGCGGCCAACGCCAAACTGAGGGAGCAGCTGGGTGGGACTCAGGCCGCCCTTCGCGCTAAGGAAGCCGTGTTTGATGCCTTGGCCCAGGAGCGTGACCGCCTGGTCAAGAAGCTAGCCGACCAGGAGGAGAGCCACAAGGCGGCCCTGAAGGCGGTGCAGGATAGCGAGGCCGCCCTCCAAGCCAAATATGAGAGGGAGGCAGCGAGGTGGGCCGAGGCGAGGCAGTCGTTGATCAACGGCTACGGCCAGATCGAAGACTTGGTTGATGGTAAGCCGCCCTCTCCTTCGTCCCTTGCTTGCCGCTTGCCGTTTGGTTCACTTTCTAACTTGGTATTTTTCTCTTCTTTCTCTTTCTTTCTTGTCCAGAGTACTTCCCTGGCTACTCTACTGCCGCCAACCAGGTCGTCGAGGCCCACCGCGAGGCGCAAAGGCAGGCTGGCGCCAAGATCGCGCCGAACGCTCGCCGGTCGCTTGAGGAACAGCTCCTGGCGATTCAAGCCCGCCTCCAGCCGGCTCACCGCATGCTCTGCCGGCTTCAGCGTGTTGGGGCGCAGGTGCTGGCCGCTCTCTGGCCCGGCGAGGTGATTCCCCGCACCCCCAGTCGGACTGCCGACTGGCTGGAGGTGGCGGCCGGCCGCTTCGAGGCCTGGAAGGCTTTTGCTACTCGGTCAGGCGCCAGGCAGGCGCTGGAGTTCGTCAAGGCTTGGTATCCTGAGCTGAGCTTGCACCAGCTAGCTACCTGGCGGCAGGAGGCCGACACGGAGCTGGAGCTGGTGCGGCCGGCTATCATCCAGCGTACCTTGGCGATCGCCAACTACACCGACACCAGCGCCTTTGCTCCTGAGGTGGATGACAACGGCGTTGCCCAGCCGGAGGAGTGGTTCGGGCTGAACCCGACAGATGGCGAGGACTCGGCGGTGGAGATCGACTCCAGCGACAAGGGCGAGGAGGAGGAGGAGGGTGAAGGCGCCGCGCCAGATGGTGGAGCAGCCGGTCAGCCTCAACTTGACCGTGCCTCCAGCAACAAGGCGCGTGCGAGCGCACCGCCTGCAGCCGGCGATGATCAAGCCGAGACTCACCAGTCGGCCACTCCTCCAGCCGGCGCTGCCGTCTCCACCGACCAGCCCGGCTCCCCTGCTGCGCCCTTAGTCTAATCTGCTGCCTCTACTTTCCTGTTTTATTACTCTTGGAACAGTATTTTGTTAAGTTTGCACAGTTCCACCCACTGGGGGTGTATTCGAACTATATTGACTACCGGCCTGTTGAAGGCCTTATGTGTAAATATAATCATGCATGTGTTTGGCTTTCCATTGTTCTTTGCTTTTCATCCTTTGGCTGTTTCCTTTGCCGCCCTCCCTTGGTTTCCGCCTTCCCAGCCGGACAGCTGCTCTGCAGTCTGTGGCTGGAGAAGTGCTTGGCCGGTTGGGAGGGCAAGTACTCTAGCTTTCTTGGATTGTAGCGAAGTGACTGGGAAGCCAGCCAGCCGGCTGTTTTGACAGCCGGTAGGCGTGGTTGGAGGCCGGCTTGTGTTATATAAGTTCGTTTAGTCCTTAGCCATTTTTCGTGTGGGCATCCTTTCCTGCCTTTGGCTCTTGCCAGTCGGACAGTCGGTTCTTTGAGCTGCGACTTACAACAAGAGAGGGCTCTGGTGCTGGCACACTACTTGTCTGACTTCAGGTAGAACTTTTAATATAACTTAAGGCGGCCAGTCCCCGGGCCGACTAGTCGAACCCGGTGCCAGATAGAAAATCCGATGTAATAATACATTCATGGGTATGACACTCGTCATTCATAGATAAAGGAGGGCAGTCCCCGAGTGCGCCTCGAGGGGCCCATTGTCTCGTACTTAATACAAAAAGGTAGCATGATACATACTGCTTTTAACTATAAAATCTTCTCAGGAGATTGGCGTTCCATGGTCGTTCCGACTCCTTGCCGGAATCATCCCTCTTGCGTGCTCTTGGCTTCTGTGCGTCGATCAGGTAGTAGGAGTCGTTGCCTAGGGCCTTGCTGACGACGAAAGGGCCTTCCCAAGGGGCCGAGAGCTTGTGTTGGCCGGCTGTTCGCTGGATCAGCCGGAGCACAAGATCGCCCTCTTGGAAGGATCTTGGCTTGACCTTCCGGTTGTGGTAACGGCGCAAACCCTGCTGGTAGATGGCGGACCGGCTGAGTGCTAACAGCCGGCCTTCTTCCAGCAGGTTGACACCGTCTTCTCGCGCTTCCTTGGCCTCCGCCTCCGTGTGCATGGTGACCCGAGGCGAGTCGAACTCGATGTCAGTTGGGATGACAGCCTCGGCACCGTATACAAGGAAGAACGGAGTGAAGCCGGTTGACTTGTTTGGGATAGTACGCAGACTCCAGAGGACAGCCGGCAGCTCATCGAGCCAGCAGCCGGCCGAACACTCCAGTGGTACGACCAGTCGGGGCTTGATGCCGGAGAGGATGAGGCCGTTTGCTCGCTCGACCTGGCCGTTTGACTGCGGGTGGGCAACGGACGCTAAGTGCAGTCGGATGCCCTGTGTCGCGCAGAAACGTGCCAGTGCTCCCTTGGCAAAATTCGTGCCGTTGTCGGTGATGATGCTGTGTGATACACCATACCGAGTAGTGATGTCTGCAATGAATGTCACGGCAGTCGGCCCGTTCAGCTTCTTGATTGGCTTCACTTCAATCCACTTGGTAAATATGTCCACGGCGACAAGCAGATGTGTCATGCCGCCGCGGGCTGTCTTGAATGGACCCACCATGTCCAGCCCCCAAACGGCAAAGGGCCAGGTGAGGGGGTGGTCTTGAGTGCAGAAGCCGGCAGGTGTTGCTTGGAGCTGAAGACTTGGCATCCTTTGCAGCATTTGACTAATTCCTTGGCATCTTCCAAAGCAGTCGGCCAGAAGAAACCATGGCGGAAGGCTTTGGCGACAAGTGATCCTGAGGCTGCGTGGTGGTCGCATTCGCCTTGGTGGATGTCCTTGAGGATTGCTATGCCCTTCTCTGGCTCGACGCAGTGCTGGAAGACTCCAGTGACGCTACGCTTAACAAGTTCTCTGTTTATTATTGCGTATGCTTCGGCTCGGCGTTGAACTAGTCTTGCCGAGATCTCATCAGTCAGCAGCTCTCTGTTGACTAGGAAGTTGAGGATGGGCTGGGCCCATGATGGAGCTGTGACTTCTTCTATTGTCAGTACGGCCATTGTGACCCGGGTGGGTGGGTTGGGTGGTGGAGAGTTGGAGTCGGCCACCGCCTCTTGTGTCGCTGCAGTCCCTGGGCCGACTGCTGCAGTCCTCGGGCCGGGTTCTGAAGAAGTCCCCGAGCCGGGTGCGACTATGGCAGTCCCCGGGCCGCTTGTCGAAGTCCCCGAGCCGCCTGCTGGGTTCCCGGAGTTGGATCCGACTGCATCAGGGGCAGGCGATACGAAGATAGAGTCCGATTCTGGAGACGGCTTGATAGACGCTTTGAGGAGGCGCCGGAGAGAGACACCAGTTGGTATAGCTTGTCGGGTGGAGCCGATCCGTGCCAGGGCATCTGCTTGGTCGTTGTCGGCCCGTGGCACGTGGAGGAACTCGCACCCTTTGAAGTATCCACTGATCTGCTGGACGAGGAATCGATAGCTCGCCATGTTTGCGTCCTTGGCGTCCCAGTCGCCAGATGACTGCTGGACCACCAAGTCCGCGTCGCCATAACACAGGATCCGGCATATGCCAAGTTCTTTGGCGAGCCGGAGCCCGTGTATGAGCGCCTCGTATTCAGCCACATTGTTGGAGGCGGCAAAATGGATTTGCAATGTGTATCTGAGCTTGTCGCCTTTGGGAGAGGTGAGGACGATGCCAGCTCCCAAGCCGGTGCGCATCTTGGACCCGTCGAAGTGCATCCGCCAATGAGTGGAGTCGGGAGCCGGCGGTAGGTACTGGGTCTCGGCCCAGTCGACAAGGAAGTCGGCCAATGCTTGGGACTTGATGGCGGTGCGGGGCTGGTAGAACATCGTGTAAGGAGCCAGCGCAATGGCCCACTTAGCCACCCGGCCGGATGCATCCCGGCTGCCTATGATCTCGGCAAGCGAGGCGGTGCATACGACCGTGATGGGATGCTCTTGAAAGTAGGGCTTCAGCTTCTTGGCGGCGAAGTACAGTCCATCGCACATCTTCTGGTAGTGCGGGTAGTTTTGCTTTGAGGTGGACAGTACTTCGCATAAATAATATACCGGCCTCTGGACTAACTGGGCTCGGCCTTCTTCCGGGCGCTGGACCACGATGACTGTACTGACCACTCGGCTAGTCGCAGCAATGTAGAGGAGCATGGGCTCCTGCTCAGTCGGCGCTGCCAGGACAGGTGGAGTGGACAGCATCTTCTTCAAGTCATGGAAGGCTTGGTCTGCTTGGTCGTTCCACTCGAAGTGGGTGGATTTCTTCATGAGTCGGTACAGGGGGAGAGCCTTCTCTCCTAACCGGCTGATGAAGCGGTTTAGGGAGGCCAGGCACCCGGTGAACTTCTGAACGTCTTGCAATATAACGCCCACGATGCGGCTATATCTCCCACGTGTCGAGGCACGACTTAGATGCATAACCGCATAGTGGTTTTGTCGCAAGAAGGGTCATCTTCATACAATCCCATGTAATGAACAAGAATGGGATGAAGAGTTGGCTTACAATCGTCACTTCACACAATACATAAATATAATTCATACATCATCGAAAATACACACATAGACCGACTACGGTCAAGATCCAAATGAAAATAAGATAACCCCAAATGCTAGATCCCCGATCGTCCCAACTGGGCTCCACTACTGATCATCAGGAAAAGACACATAGTAACGACCACGTTCCTCATCGAACTCCCACTTGAGATCGATCCCATCATCTGCACTGGCATCGTCGGCACCTGCAACTGTTTTGGTAGAATCTGTGAGTCACAAGGACTCAGCAATCTCACACCCGCGAGATCAAGTCTATTTAAGCTTATAGGAAAGGATGGTGTAATGAGGTGGAGCTGTAGCGGCAATAAGCATATATGGTGGCTAACATACGCAAAAGAGAGCGCGAAGAGAAGCAACGGAATGGTCGTCATCTAGCAATGACCAAGAAGTGATCCTGAACTCCTACTTACGTCATTCATAACTCAAACCGTGTTCACCTCCCGGACTCCGCCGAGATGAGACCATCATGGCTACACACACAGTTGATGTATTTTAACTGGGTCAAGTGACAAGTACTCTACAACCGGTCATTAACAAATTCCCATCTGCCTCATAACCACGGGCACGGCTTTCGAAAGATAATACCCTGCAGGGGTGTCCCAACTTAGCCCATCATAAGCTCTCACGGTCAACGAAGGATAAACCTTCTCCCGGAAAAACCCGATCAGTCTCGGGATCCCGGTTTACAAGACATTTCGACAATGGTAAAACAAGACCAGCAAAGCCGCCCGAATGTGCTGACAAATCCCGATAGGAGCTGCACATATCTCATTCTCAGGGCACACCGGATGAGCATTCCGTACAACTAAAACCAATCCTCGAGTTTCCCCAAGGTGGCGCTGCAAAGGGCTCTAGTTTGGACCAGCACTCAGAGGAACACTGGCCCGGGGGTTTAAAATAAAGATGACCCTCGGGCTCTAGAAACCCGGGGGAAAAAGGCTTAGGTGGCAAATGGTAAAACCAAGGTTGGGCCTTGCTGGAGGAGTTTTATTCAAGGCGAACTGTCAAGGGGGTCCCATAAATCACCCGACCGCGTAAGGAACGCAAACTCAAGGAACATAATACCGGTATGACAGAAACTAGGGCGGCAAGAGTGGAACAAAACACCAGGCATAAGGCTGAGCCTTCCACCCTTTACCAAATATATAGATGCATTAATTAAATAAGAGATATTGTGATATCCCAACATATCCATGTTCCCACATGGAACCAACATCAACTTCACCTGCAACTAGAAACGCTATAAGAAGGGCTGAGCAAAAGCGGTAACTTAGCCAAACAATGGTTTGCTAAGAAAGGATGGTTAGAGGCTGACATGGCAATATGGGAGGCATGATACAGCAAGTGGTAGGTAGCGCAGCATGGCAATAGAACGAACAACTAGCAAAGAAAAGATAGAAGTGATTTCGAGGGGCGGTCATCTTGCCTGCAAGGTTCTCAGAGTTGTCGAAAGCTTGATCCTCGGAAGCGTACTCAAAAGGTTCCTCGTTCACGAACTCGTCTCCCGGCTCTACCCAAGACAAGAACACAAACCAACAGAACCACAATCAACCACGAGAAATGCACAAGCAACATGATGTAGAACATGTATGATATGCAAGATATGATATGCGATGCATATGCGTGCTCCGGAAGGAAAATGATGAACAAGGCAGTAACTTGGCAAACCAAGCATGCCACTGGAAAGGTGAGATGATTTCGGTCGAAATCGGTATAAAGATCACCGGAAACGGATGTACGGTTTGCAAATGGCAAGCAAAACAAGAATGACACGAATCTGCGATTAACAGCATGATAGCACTTAAAATGCAACAAGCAACAATGCTATAGCACTCCAACATAGCAACAAATAATATGGCAGTAATCTAGAGGAGATGCTTGACAAAATATGAACAATGAGCTACGGCTAGATCACAACATAACAAGCTCAAGCAAGCATGGCAAAAGTGCAAAAGATAACAGGTTCACAGACTTGGTGAAATTACTGGACATGCCTAAAACAGTATCAGGTAGCAATGTTCAGAGCACGAAATCAACATGCTATAGGAAGTTAACATAGCAAAACAAGGCATGGCAGTGTTCTACTAAATACATATGACAAAAGTCCCTTACTGACCATAAGTCAAAAAGGACCAGAAGATATGATGGCAACCTTGTAAACATAGCAAGTTTCGTTATCAGGTTTCAGACTTAGCAGAAAACAGAGCATGGCAGAAACAATAATATGAAGGCATCTTGGTGAGCTTGATGCACTCACCACAAAGCAACGCATCACAAAATAAGCATACCTACAGTAAGATGGAAAGTTTATGAAGCTATCCATGGCAAGAGCAAATACATAGCATGTATGGATCAACTACAATAAGCTTGGAAAAAATTAAGATCATGTTAACAATCTCCCAGAAATATTTTATAGCAAAAGTAGAGCAAGATTGAGTCATGCTATGGCACCCCATAATTGCAAACAAGGGCAGTAATGGATCAATTACAACAATATCTAAGAAACATCCTTACTGAACATCTCCAAAATATGCATGGATCTCTCTGTAGCATCAAGTTTACATGGCAAGAAAATTACAGCAGACAGACAGAGAAAACACCGTCCCTGAAATCAGAAACATAACGGGGCCTAGTTTGCATGCTTGTGCTAGTCACCACAGAGATCGCAAAAATACATGGCATACACCCTTGGAAGGATGGCATGGCATACAACAAAACACATGTAGAGCTCATGCCCATAAGATGCACAGATTAAATGATACAAAAATGACAAATCTCCAAGTTCTGCTAAGAATCAGTAGATAACAGCAACTAGCACTCTTGCAACAGAGATTTGGGCATCAAGATGGACTCTAATGAACATGGTGCTATTGAAAAAAATGTAGAGCATCACGAGGCGAACATTTCAATATATTACACGCGCGAAACGGAGCTATATGCAGAGAGTTATGATGCGATGAATATGGCAAGATACTGTAAAAATTAAAGGACTGAGAATTTTCGGGGTTCGGGAAAAATCAACGCACGGTGGCTCTCCAGATCTGATCGGGGAGCTCGGGTTCTCGCCGGCAATGGGAGAGGAGAGGGAGGCCGCGGGCGGCGACCGAAGGGAGGAGGCGTCGGGGACGACGGGCGGAGGGGGCACGGTCGCCGGTGGGCGGCGGCCGGCGACGCGGCGGCGCGGGCGGGCGCGGCGGCGGTGCGGAGGCCGGGCGGCGAGGCGGCGGGGCCGGCCGGCGCGGGGGCGGCGGAGGGAGGCGCGCGCGGGACGCGGTGCGGGCTCGGGCCGCGGGGGCCGGGGACGGGCGCCGGCGGGCCGCGCGGTGGAGGAGAGAGAGAGGGGGCCCGCGGGTGACGTGGCGCCCTTTGATTGGTCGGACGCGGCGGCGGATTCGTCCGGCGGCCGTACGGACACGTCCGCCCGCGGAGAGGGAGCGGGGCTAGGGTTGGACTGCGAGCGTTTTTCGGGAGAGATGCATATTTATAGGTAGAGGGAGCTAGGAGAGTCCAAATGAGGTGCGGTTTTTGCCCACACGATCATGATCGAACGACCTACAGCATGGAAGAGAGTTTGGTGGGTTTTGGGCTGGTTTGGAGGGGGGTTTTGCTACAACACACAAATGGACTTTGCGGTTGCCCGGTTAGCCGTTGGAGTACCAAACGACCTCCAAATGAAACGAAACTTGACCGGTGGTCTACCGGTGGTATACTAAGGCCACTTGACAAGCCTCGGTCCATTCCGAGAACGTCTGACACCCGCTCACGAAAGAAAACAAGAGGGGTGCACCGGAGGAGATGGGAGCACCGGATTGCAAAACGGACAACGGGGAAAAAGCTTGGATGCATGAGACGAACACGTATGCAAATGCAATGCACATGATGACATGATATGAAATGCATGACATGAACAAAATGCAAAACGAAAGACAAAACCCGACCACGAAGGGAATATCATAACACATAGCCGGAAATGGCAAGAGTTGGAGTACAAATATGGAAAGTTACATGCGGGGTGTTACAACACTCCACCACTACGAGAGGATCTCGTCCCGAGATCTAGTACTGAAAGAACTCCGGATATTCGGAACGGAGATGGTCCTCGCGTTCCCAGGTGGCTTCCCGGTCGGAATGGTGCGACCACTTCACTTTCAGGAATTTGATTGACTTGTTGCGAGTCTTGCGCTCAGTTTCTTCAAGAATAGCAACGGGGTGCTCATGATAAGACAAATCTTCTTGAAGGTCAATCTCTTCGAAGTTGATAGTGCGCTCAGGCGTCTTGAAGCACTTGCGGAGCTGTGACACGTGGAACACATCGTGCATGTTCGCGAAGTTGGAAGGAAGCTCAAGTTGATAGGCGAGGTCGCCTCTTTTGACAATGATCTTGAAAGGACCCACGTATCTAGGGGCAAGCTTCCCTTTGATACCGAAACGACGAGTGCCTTTCATTGGAGAGACGCGGAGGTAGACATGGTCTCCGATCTCGAAAGCCACATCACGGTGCTTACTATCATAGTAACTCTTCTGGCGCAATTGCGCGGCTTTGAGATTATCGCGGATGACTTTACACATTTCTTCAGCCTCTGTGATTAAGTCATTGCCAAGAAGTTGGCGTTCACCATTCTCTGACCAATTGAGAGGAGTACGGCACTTTCTGCCATAGAGAATCTCGAATGGGGCCTTGCCCGAACTTGCTTGGAAGCTGTTGTTGTAGGAGAATTCGGCATATGGAAGACAATCTTCCCATTTCATGCCAAAGGAAATGACACAAGCCCTGAGCATATCTTCAAGAATTTGATTGACTCGCTCGACTTGGCCACTAGTTTGAGGATGGAAAGCTGTGCTGAAGCGAATGTTTGTGCCCATGGCCTTCTGGAAGGAGTCCCAGAAGTTAGAGGTGAAGATGCTTCCACGATCTGAAGAAATCAATTGTAGAATGCCGTGCAAGGAGACAATTCTGGAGGTGTATAGCTCTGCCAACTGAGCTGCTGTGATAGATTCTTTGATTGGAAGGAAATGAGCCACTTTAGAAAGCTTGTCGATGACAACGAAGATAGCATCATTTCCGCGCTTGGACTTTGGAAATCCAGTCACGAAGTCCATTTCGATATGATCAAACTTCCACTCTGGGATAACAAGAGGTTGAAGGAGACCAGCTGGTCGTTGGTGTTCTGCTTTCACTCTGCGACAGACATCACATTCATTCACGAATTGAGCAATTTCTCGCTTCATTCGAGTCTACCAATACGACTGCTTGAGGTCATGGTACATCTTCGTACTTCCAGGATGAATGGACAGAAGAGAATTGTGCGCCTCGTTCAAAATGACTTTCCTTAGATCACCTTTAGGAACCACAATCCGGTCCTCGAAGAATAAAGTGTCTCTGTCATCAATGCGATAGCACTTGCATTTGGAAAGACCCTTGTCGATACCACGTTTCACCTTCTTCACCATGGCATCAAGGAGTTGTGCCTCACGAATTTGATCTTCAAAGTAGGAGATGCTATGAGGTTGGCAAGAAAACCTTGAGGAACAACTTGGAGATTCAGCTTGCGGAAAGCTTCACAAAGATCCGGTTGGAATGGCTTGAGAATTAAGCTGTTGCAATAAGCCTTCCTACTTAAAGCATCTGCAATGACATTAGCCTTGCCTGGAGTATATTCAATACTCGGATTGTACTCTTGAATCATTTCGACCCATCGAGTCTGCCTGAGGTTGAGGTTGGGCTGCGTGAAGATGTACTTGAGACTCTTGTGATCGGTGAATATGTCCACTTGTCTTCCCAACAAGAGATGTCTCCACATTATCAATGCATGGACAACTGCCGCCAACTCAAGATCGTGAGTGGGGTAGTTCTTCTCATTGGGCTTCAACTAACGAGAGGTATAGGCCACAACTTTCTTCTCTTGCATTAACACAGCACCGAGACCTTGGAGAGAAGCATCACAGAAAACTTCAAATGGCTTGGATTCATCAGGAGGAGTCAAGACAGGAGGTGTGACAAGTTTCTCTTTGAGAGTGTTGAAAGCAACGTCACACTCCGGAGACCAGACATACTTCACATGCTTCTGGAGGAGGTTGGAAAGAGGCTTTGCAATCTTAGAGAAATTCTCAACGAATCTTCGGCAATAGCTTGCAAGACCAAGAAAACTGCGGAGCTGCTTGACATTCTGAGGAGGTTCCCAATTCACAATTGCGGACACCTTCTCGGGGTTAACAGCAATGCCCTTGGCAGAGATGATGTGACCAAGGAAAAGAACTTCATCGAGCCAAAAGTCGCATTTTGAGAACTTCGCATAGAATTGATACTCTCTGAGCTTGTTGAGCACCAATCACAAATGTTTGGCATGATCCTTCTTATTCTTGGAGAAAACCAAGATATCATCGACATACACCAGGACGAATTCATTGGTATAGGGGTTGAAAATGAAATTCATCATCCGAGAGAATACTGGAGGAGCATTGACAAGGTCGAAAGACACGACAGTATATTCATAAGAACCAAAACTTGTTCTGAATGCTGTCTTGGGAATATCTTCTTCACGAATGCGAATCTGATGATAACCCATACGAAGGTCAAGCTTGGAGAATACTTTAGCACCTTTGAGTTCTCGAATAGCTCATTGATGTTGGGAAGTGGATACTTGTTCTTGATTGTCTTCTTGTTCAATGGACGGTAGTCGACACAAAGTCGGTCCGTGCCATCCTTCTTCTTTACAAAAAGAACACCACAACCCCATGGAGAAGAACTCGGTCTGATCAAACCCAGACGCTCTTGTTCATCGAGTTGTTTCTTCAATTCCTTCAGCTTGTTGGGTCCAAGCTTGTATGGACGCTTGCAAACGGGTTCAGTCCTGGCTCAAGATCGATAATGAACTCAACTGGCCGGTGAGGAGGCATACCCGGAAGCTCTTCTGCAAAGACATCTTGATACTCACAAACGACTGGAATTTGAGAGATGGCATTCAATTCGCCCTTCTCATTGAGAGAAAATAACCGAATGGTTTCATTACGAGCGGCATAAATGATAACATCCTCAGAAGAGTGTGTCAATTGAATTTCCCTGGCAGCACAATCAAGTTGAGCCTTGTGTTTGGAAAGCCAGTCCATCCCGAGAATAAGATCAATGTCCGAATCACCAAGAACAACTGGAGAAGACAGAAATTTATAGTCGCCCATCTTGATTACGGAATCCCGAACGAATGCTCGAGAAGTCAGTTGTCGAGCCGGAGAAACAATAGACAGGGGACTCGGCAATACTTCAGTAACCAGATCATGCATAGCCACAAAAGGTCTAGAAATGAAAGAATGCGATGCACCAGTATCAAAAAGAACTTTTGCAGGAATATCATTAACAGGAAGATTACCCATTATCACATCAGTAGGTTCCTCCGCTTGAGCTGCATTCATCATGTTCACCTTTGCAGACTTTGGATTATGCTTGACCACTGCATTGCTAGAAGATCTGACAGGAGGAGGAGGCGGAAGGCGCCTTTGGTTGAAGCACTTGTTAGCATAGTGACCTTTCTGCTGACACTTGTTGCAAGTCACCTCTGGGAGTGGACGATGATAAGGAGCATTGGACTTTGAAGCTTGATTCTGAGACTTGTTCTGATAGCCAGAGTTGGAAGAGCGGGAAGAACCATGGCCACCTTTGTTCTTCTGCTGGTAAGGCTGATGAAACGGAGGAGGAGGAGGTAACCAGAACTTCTGTTGCTTAGCTGCCACAAGTGAGGAAGAAGAAGACTGAACTGCGTCTCTGACTCTCTTCTTAGAAGCCTCACACTTGAGCTGAGCAGTCTCTTGCTTCAGTGCCATGTTATAGAATTGATCAAACTGAGTAGGCTCAACAAGAACGAGAGCTAACTGTAGATCCTCTCTAAGGCCACCTCTAAAGTGATAGATCATGCTCTTTTCATCAGGAACGTCTTGTTTAGCGAAGCGAGCAAGTTTCTGAAAGTGGATGTTGTATTGATACACAGACATGTTGCCTTGCTTGAGATTGCGGAACTCCTCACGCTTGCTCTCGACAACACTTTGTGGAATGTGGTGCGCTTTGAAATCCCGACAGAAGTCAGTCCAAGTGATCACACGACCTCCTCTGGAATCTTTGTATTGTTGATACCAATCAGCAGCTTGGTCCTTGAGCTGAAAAGAAGCGAACTTGACATAGTTCTCAGGCCTGACATTGCTACGTTCAAAATGCTTGTTGATGTCCACGAGCCAATCATCGGCATCCGTGGCCTCGACACAGTAGCTGAAAGACTTTGGCTGATTTGCGAGAAACTGGCTGAGGGTAGCGAAGTGAGGCTGTTTGTTGCCTTGACCTTGATTACCTTGATTGCCTTGCCCTTGGGTGCGTTCTTGCAAGAGTTGCAGAATCATCTGAGCATTGGCGTTGGTGGCTGCCATGATAGCTTGCCATGCCTCCGGAGGCGGAGGTGGTGGCGGAGGGTTCGCTTGACTCCCTTCATTGCGTTCCGGATTCTGACGCGTTGGCGGAGCCATCCTGAAGAGGGTGACATCCGTTAGCATCTTGATAGACAAATAGACAAGTAGAATCAACGGATCGAAATTGCAACATATAGTCTTCACAATAAACATTCGAACGAAGATGAACGAATGAATTCCATAGTAAATCATCACACTTCCATTAAGTTGAGAAGCCACTTAGAAAAAGATATGGAATCAACATTTGATTTCGAAGCAACTCGAATACCACAATACAAAACAAAACAAAGTATTGGCTTGCAGAATAAGCCGGAACAAACATATGATAGAGATTTCGTCCGAAGTTTTCGTGGTGGGGCCCACACGGGCTCAATCGTACAGCACCATCATGTACAAGGTTGTGCACATGACATACGAAGCGTCCCCGAGTCGGCATAGCCAAGGACTCTTTAAGACACTACGAGACCACTGTAAAACCAACTCTGTACAGGCGGACCACTAGACGTCGAACCCCAATCTCATATCATGCGTTTGTCGGAAAGATATCCTAAGGCTACTTGAATTCCCACTTATAAACTCCCGAAACTTTCTGGTTATGCAATCTGGTGTTGGGGATACAGGGGACACAACATATATCACCCAAACTAGCAATCCCTAGATCCAGCTGTATCCATCCGTCAACACATAACCAAGAAACCTTCGGAAATCGTTTACCTCAACCTTCGAAAAACATCTGTTATACAAGTTATGGCAATACTCTCGAACTCCCGCCCCAGTACTGGGTGGCGTCGAGGTGATCTCACCAACAACTGCATAAAAGAGATTTCGATGTCGGCAAAACTCAGGTATTCCAGAACCGCAACGATAAAAATGTGACGACAACACCTCGGAGCTCATCTCCCCGGGATACTGCCACAACCCCTAAATGTCAGGAGGCACCAAGAACAATGTTCTCGTCACAAAACCATCGGAACGATCCCAAGCTACCCGCATGATCCTAAATTTTTTTTAGTGAAATTTGAGGAGAGAAGAGTCAAAACTTCTACGTCAGGAGACCTCACATGAGCGACGAAGGGACTGAGGAGTAAAAAGAATCCTACTCTCCGATATATATAATCGTAAGACTCAAAACATTTTTGTTCTAGACTCAACAACGCCAGCAATTCGATCAAGCAGGGGGCTCCTAAGTCGGGGATGGCTCTGATTACCAACTTATAACGCCCATGATGCGGCTATATCTCCCACGTCTCGAGGCATGACTTAGAGGCATAACCGCATAGTGGTTTTGTCGCAAGAAGGGTCATCTTCACACAATCCCATGTAATGAACAAGAATGGGATAAAGAGTTGGCTTACAATCGCCACTTCACACAAAACATAAATATAATTCATACATCATCCAAAATACACACATAGACCGACTACGGTCAAGATCCAAATGAAAATAAGATAACCCCAAATGCTAGATCCCCGATCGTCCCAACTGGGCTCCACTACTGATCATCAGGAAAAGACACATAGTAACGACCACGTTCCTCATCGAACTCCCACTTGAGATCGATCCCATCATCTGCACTGGCATCGTCGGCACCTGCAACTGTTTTGGTAGAATCTATGAGTCACAAGGACTCAGCAATCTCACACCCGCGAGATCAAGTCTATTTAAGCTTATAGGAAAGGATGGTGTAATGAGGTGGAGCTGCAGCGGCAATAAGCATATATGGTGGCTAACATACGCAAAAGAGAGCGAGAAGAGAAGCAACGGAACGGTCGTCATCTAGCAATGACCAAGAAGTGATCCTGAACTCCTACTTACGTCATTCATAACTCAAACCGTGTTCACCTCCCGGACTCCGCCGAGAAGAGACCATCACGGCTACACACACAGTAGATGTATTTTAACTGGGTCAAGTGACAAGTACTCTACAACCGGTCATTAACAAATTCCCATCTGCCTCATAACCGCGGGCATGGCTTTCGAAAGATAATACCCTGTAGGGGTGTCCCAACTTAGCCCATCATAAGCTCTCACGGTCAACGAAGGATAAACCTTCTCCCGGAAAAACCCGATCAGTCTCGGGATCCCGGTTTACAAGACATTTCGACAATGGTAAAACAAGACCAGCAAAGCCGCCCGAATGTGCCGACAAATCCCGATAGGAGCTGCACATATCTCGTTCTCAGGGCACACCGGATGAGCAGTCCGTACAACTAAAACCAATCCTCGAGTTTCCCCAGGGCACACCTTCCACCCTTTACCAAATATAGATGCATTAATTAAATAAGAGATATTGTGATATCCCAACATATCCATGTTCCCACATGGAACCAACATCAGCTTCACCTGCAACTAGCAACGCTATAAGAAGGGCTGAGCAAAAGTGGTAACTTAGCCAAACAACGGTTTGCTAGGAAAGGATTGTTAGAGGCCGACATGGCAATATGGGAGGCATGATACAGCAAGTGGTAGGTAGCGCATCATGGCAACAGAACGAACAACTAGCAAAGCAAAGATAGAAGTGATTTCGAGGGGCGGTCATCTTGCCTGCAAGGTTCTCAGAGTTGTCGAAAGCTTGATCCTCGTAAGCGTACTCAAAAGGTTCCTCGTTCACGAACTCGTCTCCCGGCTCTACCCAAGACAAGAACACAAACCAACGGAACCACAATCAACCACGAGAAATGCACAAGCAACATGATGCAGAACATGTATGATATGCAAGATATGATATGCGATGCATATGCGTGCTCCGGAAGGAAAATGATGAACAAGGAATTAACTTGGCAAACCAAGCATGCCACTGGAAAGGTGAGATGATTTCGGTCGAAATCGATATAAAGATCACCGGAAACGGATGTACGGTTTGCAAATGGCAAGCAAAACAAGAATGACACGAATCTGCGATTAACAGCATGATAGCACTTAAAATGCAACAAGCAACAATGCTACAGCACTCCAACATAGCAACAAAGCATATGCCAGTAATCTACACGAGATACTTGACAAAATATGAACACTGCGCTACGGCTAGATCACAACATAACAAGCTCAAGCAAGCATGGCAAAAGTGCAAAAGATAACAGGTTCACAGACTTGGTGAAATTACTGGACATGCCTAAAACAGTATCAGGTAGCAATGTTTAGAGCACGAAATCAACATGCTATAGGAAGTTAACATAGCAAAACAAGGCATGGCAGTGTTCTACTAAATACATATGACAAAAGTCCCTTACTGACCATAAGTCAAAAAGGACCAGAAGATATGATGGCAACCTTGTAAACATAGCAAGTTTCGTTATCAGGTTCCAGACTTAGCAGAAAACAGAGCATGGCAGAAACAATAATATGAAGGCATCTTGGTGAGCTTGATGCACTCACCACAAAGCAACGCATCACAAAATAAGCATACCTACAGTAAGATGGAAATTTTATGAAGCTATCCATGGCAAGAGCAAATACATAGCATGTATGGATCAACTACAATAAGCTTGGCAAAAATGAATATCATGTTAACAATCTGCCAGAAATATTTTATAGCAAAAGTAGAGCAAGATTGAGTCATGCTATGGCACCCCATAATTGCAAACAAGGGCAGTAATGGATCAATTACAACAATATCTAAGAAACATCCTTACTGAACATCTCCAAAATATGCATGGATCTCTCTGTAGCATCAAGTTTACATGGCAAGAAAATTACAGCAGACAGACAGAGAAAACACCAAGTCCCTGAAATCAGAAACATTATGGGGCCTAGTTTGCATGCTTATGCTAGTCACCACAGAGATCACAAAAATACATGGCATACACCCTTGGAAATATGGCATGGCATACAACAAAACACATGTAGAGCTCATGCCCATAAGATGCACAGATTAAATTATACAAAAATGAGAAATCTCCAAGTTCTGCTAAGAATTAGTAGATAACAGCAACTACCACTCTTGCAACAGAGATTTGGGCATCAAGATGGACTCTAATGAACATGGTGCAATTGAACAAAATGTAGAGCATCACGAGGCGAACATTTTGATATATTACACACATGAAACGGAACTATATGCAGAGAGTTATGATGCGATGAATATGGCAAGATGCTGTAAAAATTAAAGGACTGAATTTTCGGGGTTCGGGAAAAAGTCAACGCACGGTGGCTCTCCAGATCCGATCGGGGAGCTCGGGTTCTCGCCGGCGACGGGAGAGGAGAGGGAGGCCGCGGGCGGCGACCGGAGGGAGGAGGCGTCAGGGACGACGGGCGGAGGGGGCACGGTCG